>NC_048576.1:1389182-1396682 GCF_013265735.2 Oncorhynchus mykiss | reverse complement strand
TTTATCCTACCATTTATTTATCCTACCATTTATCCTACCATGTATTTATCCTACCAGTTATCCTACCAGTTATTTATCCTACCATTAACACATCCTACCATTTATCCTACCATTTATCCTACCATTTATTTATCCAACCATTTATTTATCCTACCATTTATCCTACCATGCATTTATCCTACCATTTATCCTACCATGTATTTATCCTACCAGTTATCCTACCAGTTATTTATCCTACCATTAATACATCCTACCATTTATCCTACCATTTATCCTACCATTTATTTATCCAACCATTTATTTATCCTACCATTTATCCTACCATTTATCCTACCATGTATTTATCCTACCAGTTATTTATCCTACCATTAATACATCCTACCATTTATCCTACCATTTATCCTACCATTTATTTATCCAACCATTTATTTATCCTACCATTTATCCTACCATGCATTTATCCTACCATTTATCCTACCATGTATTTATCCTACCAGTTATCCTACCAGTTATTTATCCTACCATTAACACATCCTACCATTTATCCTACCATTTATCCTACCATTTATTTATCCAACCATTTATTTATCCTACCATTTATCCTACCATTCAGTTACAATTTGTATATGTGCATTTTATTTGTGGAACAGTTTCATTTCAATATCATCTCCAAATCATTGTCACGTGGTTAACCATAAAACTGTGAATAAAAATAAAACATATCTACAAGTTGAAAGTTAACTCATGAGACGTCACAACGTCACAACCTGTTCCTAACACTTCCATGGTGCAGCCCGGCAGGTACTAATACACACGCTCAGGTGACCACATTGACTCCAAACAAGAGACAATGAAAACATTTACAAATCTTCTAAATAATGGTTATGAAATAAACCCCCCCCCCGCCCCCCAAAAAAAATGTGTTTCTCGCAAGAGTAGCAAGTTGTGAACTCTGTAAACACCGTTTCCACTCCAGATACAGGAGTTAACATAAACTAATGTAACCAAATGACAGGGATTATCTACTGGTGACACTTATATAATTGAGAATTGATCCAAATGAAACAAATGAAACAATGAAACAATGAATGACAGAACTGGTGGGAGACAGCAGAGCCCTTCTGGAGAGAGACACTGGCTTATAATGATCACCACACAGCCTTCTGGAGAGAGACACTGGCTTATAATGATCACCACACAGCCTTCTGGAGAGAGACACTGGCTTATAATGATCACCACACAGCCTTCTGGAGAGAGACACTGGCTTATAATGATCACCACACAGCCTTCTGGAGAGAGACACTGGCTTATAATGATCACCACACAGCCTTCTGGAGAGAGACACTGGCTTATAATGATCACCACACAGCCTTCTGGAGAGAGACACTGGCTTATAATGATCACCACACAGCCCTCCCCTTCTTCTTGTCTCAACATTTTAAATTATACTCAAGCTAACATTATCTTCACACATATTTTACATGTTTTTTAACTGACAGCCGCAACTCAATAATCAGCTAGGCCTGTTGCCATGCGCGCTGGCCAAACTGTGGGCTTACCCAACAGGCTACGAGCCTATGTGATTTGAAAAAAATTCACAGCTTTTAATAGTTTTTTTTTAATGTTTTGTTTTTTTAATAATCTAATGATCCTCGATCCCTCTGTGGCTAAGTCAGGCTTTCTGGTGAAGTATTTTGGACGTATTTGATTCATTTATGTATATTTCCATTTACTTCCCTATTGGACCCACCACTATGTCTTCTCTCTCCTGTTCTATTGGACCCACCACTATGTCTTCTCTCTCCTGTTCTATTGGACCCACCACTATGTCATCTCTCTCCTGTTCTATTAGACCCACCACTATGTCATCTCTCTCCTGTTCTATTAGACCCACCACTATGTCATCTCTCTCCTGTTCTATTAGACCCACCACTATGTCATCTCTCTCCTGTTCTATTGGATCCACCACTATGTCATCTCTCTCCTGTTCTATTGGACCCACCACTATGTCATCTCTCTCCTGTTCTATTGGACCCACCACTATGTCATCTCTCTCCTGTTCTATTGGACCCACCACTATGTCATCTCTCTCCTGTTCTATTGGACCCACCACTATGTCATCTCTCTCCTGTTCTATTAGACCCACCACTATGTCATCTCTCTCCTGTTCTATTAGACCCACCACTATGTCATCTCTCTCCTGTTCTATTAGACCCACCACTATGTCATCTCTCTCCTGTTCTATTGGACCCACCACTATGTCATCTCTCTCCTGTTCTATTGGATCCACCACTATGTCATCTCTCTCCTGTTCTATTGGACCCACCACTATGTCATCTCTCTCCTGTTCTATTGGATCCACCACTATGTCATCTCTCTCCTGTTCTATTGGATCCACCACTATGTCATCTCTCTCCTGTTCTATTGGATCCACCACTATGTCATCTCTCTCCTGTTCTATTAGACCCACCACTATGTCATCTCTCTCCTGTTCTATTAGACCCACCACTATGTCATCTCTCTCCTGTTCTATTGGATCCACCACTATGTCATCTCTCTCCTGTTCTATTGGACCCACCACTATGTCATCTCTCTCCTGTTCTATTGGATCCACCACTATGTCATCTCTCTCCTGTTCTATTGGATCCACCACTATGTCATCTCTCTCCTGTTCTATTGGATCCACCACTATGTCATCTCTCTCCTGTTCTATTAGACCCACCACTATGTCATCTCTCTCCTGTTCTATTAGACCCACCACTATGTCATCTCTCTCCTGTTCTATTGGATCCACCACTATGTCATCTCTCTCCTGTTCTATTGGATCCACCACTATGTCATCTCTCTCCTGTTCTATTGGATCCACCACTATGTCATCTCTCTCCTGTTCTATTGGACCCACCACTATGTCATCTCTCTCCTGTTCTATTAGACCCACCACTATGTAATCTCTCTCCTGTTCTATTGGACCCCCCACTATGCCATCTCTCTCCTGTTCTATTGGACCCACCACTATGTCATCTCTCTCCTGTCCTATTGGACCCACCACTATGTCATCTCTCTACTGTTCTATTGGACCCACCACTATGTCATCTCTCTCCTGTTCTATTGGACCAACCACTATGTCATCTCTCTCCTGTTCTATTGGACCCACCACTATGTCATCTCTCTCCTGTTCTATTGGATCCACCACTATGTCATCTCTCTCCTGTTCTATTGGACCCACCACTATGTCATCTCTCTCCTGTTATATTGGACCCACAACTATGTCATCTCTCTCCTCTTCTGTTTGACCCACCACTATGTCATCTCTCTCCTGTTCTATTAGACCCACCACTATGTCATCTCTCTCCTGTTATATTAGACCCACCACTATGTCATCTCTCTCCTGTTCTATTGGACCCACCACTATGTCATCTCTCTCCTGTTCTATTGGATCCACCACTATGTCATCTCTCTCCTGTTCTATTGGATCCACCACTATGTCATCTCTCTCCTGTTCTATTGGATCCACTCCTATGTCATCTCTCTCCTGTTCTATTGGACCCACCACTATGTCATCTCTCTCCTGTTCTATTCGTTTTCATATCAACTTTCTTTCATCATCCAGTAGCTAAAGGCACAATCCTAGTCATATTAGCAACCCATGCTAGGTGATGATAATCCTAGTCATATTAGCATCCCATGCTAGTTGATGATAATCCTAGCCATATTAGCAACCCATGCTAGGTGATGATAATCCTAGTCAAACTAGCATCCCATGCTAGTTGATGATAATCTTAGTCATATTAGCAAACCATGCTAGTTGATGGTAATCCTAGTCATAATAGCTAGTTGATAATAATGCTGGTCATATTAGCATCCCATGCTAGTTGATGATAATGCTAGTCATTTTAGCATCCCATGCTAGTTGATGATAATGCTAGTCACATTAGCATCCCATGTTGGTTGATGATAATGCGAGTCATATTAGCATCCCATGCTAGTTGATGATAATGCTAGTCATATTAGCATCCATGTTAGTTGATGATAATGCTAGTCATATTAGCATCCCATGCTAGTTGATGATAATGCTAGTCATATTAGCATCCCATGTCAGTTGATGATAATGCTAGTCATATTAGCATCCCATGCTAGTTGATAATAATATATCAGTAATAAATAGTATATCAGTATATCAGTAATAGTATATCAGTATGTCAGTAATAGTATATCAGTATATCAGTAATAGTATATCAGTATATCAGTAATAGTATATCAGTATGTCAGTAATAGTATGTCAGTAATAGTATAACAGTATATCAGTAATAGTATATCAGTATATCAGTAATAGTATATCAGTAATAAATAGTATATCAGTAATAGTATATCAGTAATAAATAGTATATCAGTATATCAGTAATAGTATATCAGTATATCAGTAATAGTATATCAGTATGTCAGTAATAGTATATCAGTATATCAGTAATAGTATATCAGTATATCAGTAATAGTATATCAGTATGTCAGTAATAGTATGTCAGTATGTCAGTAATAGTATGTCAGTATATCAGTAATAGTATATCAGTATGTCAGTAATAGTATATCAGTAATAGTATATCAGTATATCAGTAATAGTATATCAGTATATCAGTAATAGTATATCAGTATGTCAGTAATAGTATATCAGTAATAGTATATCAGTATATCAGTAATAGTATGTCAGTATATCAGTAATAGTATATCAGTATGTCAGTAATAGTATGTCAGTAATAGTATATCAGTATATCAGTAATAGTATGTCAGTAATAGTATATCAGTATATCAGTAATATTATATCAGTATATCAGTAATAGTATATCAGTATGTCAGTAATAGTATGTCAGTAATAGTATATCAGTATATCAGTAATAGTATATCAGTATATCAGTAATAGTATATCAGTATATCAGTAATAGTATGTCAGTAATAGTATATCAGTATATCAGTAATAGTATGTCAGTAATAGTATATCAGTATATCAGTAATAGTATATCAGTATATCAGTAATAGTATATCAGTATGTCAGTAATAGTATGTCAGTAATAGTTTATCAGTATATCAGTAATAGTATATCAGTATATCAGTAATAGTATATCAGTATATCAGTAATAGTATGTCAGTAATAGTATATCAGTATGTCAGTAATAGTATGTCAGTAATAGTATGTCAGTAATAGTATATCAGTAATAGTATATCAGTATGTCAGTAATAGTATGTCAGTAATAGTATATCAGTATGTCAGTAATAGTATGTCAGTAATAGTATATCAGTATGTCAGTAATAGTATGTCAGTAATAGTATATCAGTATGTCAGTAATAGTATGTCAGTAATAGTATATCAGTATGTCAGTAATAGTATGTCAGTAATAGTATATCAGTATGTCAGTAATAGTATGTCAGTAATAGTATATCAGTATGTCAGTAATAGTATGTCAGCACGTGGAAAGGCAACCTTGTGTTGTACTGTTTTAGAGCTAGTGTACAGTACTGTAGGAGAGAGAGAGAGAGAGACAGAGAGAGCTGAAGGACATGGGCACAGAGGGGAAGGCCAAGCTTCATCCCCATGCCAACGACAGTGCAAGTTCTATCTCCATGCCAACGACAGGCCAAGTTCTGTCCCCGTGCCAACGACACATGACAGGAAACAGGACTGAGGAAGGTGGATGTTCAGAATTCCAAAGTAAATGTGGAGCTCTATTTACTCAGAGCCCATTTGAAGAGAAACTCACAAAATGTTTCATCCTCAAATTATATATTCATTATTATAAACTGGGTGGTTCGAGCCCTGAGTGCGGATTGGCTGACAGCCTTGGTATATCAGACCGTATACCACGGGTATGACAAAATATTCATTTGTACTGCTCTAATTACGTTGGTAACCAGTTTATAATCGCAATAAGGCACCTGGGGGGGGGGAGGGGGGGGGGGTTGTGATATATATATATTTATATTAAAAAAATATATATTTCACCTTTATTTAATCAGGTAGTCTAGTTGAGAACAAGTTCTCATTTGCAACTGCGACCCTGACCAAGATAAAGCAAAGCAGTTCGATACAATACAACAACAGAGTTACACATGGAATAAACAAAGATACAGTCAATAATACAGTAGAAAACGTCTATATACAGTATATGCAAATGAGGTAGGATAAGGGAGGTAAAGGCAATAAATAGGCCATGGTGGTGAGGTAATTACAATATAGCAATTAAACACTGGAATGGTAGATGTGTAGTATATATATATATATATATATGGTCAATATACCACAGCTAAGGTGTTCGTCCTGGCACTCCGCATTGCGTCGTGCATAAGAATAGCCCTTAGCCGTGGTATATTGGCCATATACCACACCTCCCCGGGCTTTATTGCTTCATCTATTTACCTGATGACACCCGTGTAGGTTGGCGTCTCTTACATAGGAGTAGGATCCTCTCTCCGTTTTACCTGGGTGGAGAGGAGACAGAAAGAGAATGAACACTCCTTTTCCTCAACAATACGACGGAAACACATTTTTAACTCCACCCCATGTCTCGTACAAAACTTTAAAGCTAGACGATTCTGCATTTAGAGAAGACAAACATCATAAGCCTAAAAACAGTACAGTATGAAACACTGTATGGCTGTTCCGGTGGTTTACGAGGTATCATCATAACCCAACAGGAAACGCAGAGACGACCCAAACCCCAACAGCGTTTACTAGCGGCGTGACGTGTTTCTCTAGCTCTGCTGTGTGTATAACGTGGAAAACACGCTATCGTGCTTCAGCATTACATTTCCAGGCAGCACTATACCACCAAAACAGACATCTGCAATGCTACAGAAACTCTCTCACAAACACACACACACGCACACACACATGCACGCACGCACACACACACGCACGCACGCACATACACACACACACACACACACACACACACACACACACACACACACACACACACACACACACACACACACACACTGCACTATGTGCTATAAGATTTGGGTTCTCACATTTACATCTTAAGACGTTTGTACAATGTATGAAATAAAGTATAAAGTATCTATACTGAACTAAAATATAAACACAACATGTAAAGTGTTGGTCACATGTTTCATAAGCTGGAAAAAAAGATCCCAGAAATGTTCCGTACACACAATAAAAGCTTATTACTCTCAAATGTTGTGAACAAATGTGTTTACATCCCTGTTAGTGAGTATTTCTCCTTTGCCAAGATAATCCATCCACCTGCCAGGTGTGTCATATCAAGAAGCTGATTAAACAGCATGATCATTGCACAGGTGCACCTTGTGCTGGGGACAATAAAAGGCCACTTTAAAAATGTGCAGTTTTGTCACACAACACAATGCCACAGATGTGTCATGTTTTCAGGGAGTGTGCAATTGGCATGCTGACAACAGGAATGTCCACCAGAGTTGTTGCCAGGTAATTTAATGTTAAACGTCGTTTTAGAGACTTTGTCCAACCGGCCT
>NC_048576.1:1366682-1384182 GCF_013265735.2 Oncorhynchus mykiss | reverse complement strand
TCTGTCTCATCAGAGTACTGAATACTTAACATGAATCTGTCTCATCAGAGTACTGAATACTTAACATCAATCTGTCTCATCAGAGTACTGAATACTTAACATCAATCTGTCTCATCAGAGTACTGAATACTTAACATCAATCTGTCTCATCAGAGTACTGAATACTTAACATGAATCTGTCTCATCAGAGTACTGAATACTTAACATCAATCTGTCATATCAGAGTACTGAATACTTAACATAAATCAGTCTCATCAGAGTACTGAATACTTAACATCAATCTGTCTCATCAGAGTTCTGAATACTTAACATGAATCTGTCTCATCAGAGTACTGAATACTTAACATCAATCTGTCTCATCAGAGTACTGAATACTTAACATCAATCTGTCTCATCAGAGTACTGAATACTTAACATCAATCTGTCATATCAGAGTACTGAATACTTAACATCAATCTGTCTCATCAGAGTACTGAATACTTAACATCAATCTGTCTCATCAGAGTTCTGAATACTTAACATGAATCTGTCTCATCAGAGTACTGAATACTTAACATCAATCTGTCTCATCAGAGTACTGAATACTTAACATGAATCTGTCTCATCAGAGTACTGAATACTTAACATCAATCTGTCTCATCAGAGTACTGAATACTTAACATCAATCTGTCTCATCAGAGTACTGAATACTTAACATGAATCTGTCTCATCAGAGTACTGAATACTTAACATGAATCTGTCTCATCAGAGTTCTGAATACTTAACATGAATCTGTCTCATCAGAGTACTGAATACTTAACATCAATCTGTCTCATCAGAGTACTGAATATTTAACATGAATCTGTCTCATCAGAGTACTGAATACTTAACATCAATCTGTCTCATCAGAGTACTGAATACTTAACATGAATCTGTCTCATCAGAGTACTGAATACTTAACATGAATCAGTCTCATCAGAGTTCTGAATACTTAACATCAATCTGTCTCATCAGAGTTCTGAATACTTAACATGAATCTGTCTCATCAGAGTACTGAATACTTAACATGAATCTGTCTCATCGGAGTACTGAATACTAGAGTCTGAATCCTAGTAATGTTCAATATGGCTCCCTATTCCCTTCGTAGTGCACTACTTTTGACCAGGGCCCATAGGGAATAGGGAGCCATTTGGGACTCAGAGTGATGATCCATATCGTTCTGCTAGGCCCTTCCAGAGGCGTTGACAACGTCTTTTAAATGAAACGGTTTAGTCATATTTAATACTGTATATTCTTTTAAATCAATGAAACACAAATAAAAAATAAACAAATAATAATAATAGCGTAATCATTTATATGAGTAATCACATTTAATCTGCTAATCAAAGTGTAAGAATGTTTTTAAATAAAGAAATGATTAAAAATAGATTAGACAGACCTAGCGACTCCAGCATTAACCAGGTTTATGTGACTGTTTTCTTCAGCAAACACAACACTGATCAACGTAGAGGTTTTCTCTCTCTGCCTCCACGCCGAGCTGTGCCAAGACGCCTTCGTCAGATGTGGCAAAAGCTAACCCGTGCCAGTCTGCAAGTCCACGGGCACAGACACAGTACTGTAGCCAGAACCCCCCCCCAGGGGACAGACCCAGAAGATGCTGTACGGCCTTCGGGGGCAGAACGAGGAGGGCCAGACTACACCACTGGTATCACACACAACATTTCCCAAAATCCAGGCAATGGAACAATAACCACTTTTCTGAGTAGAAAACTGAAAACAGATTTGGGGAAAGTGAAAGAAATTCTGGTTGACCAACAACTGACCTTATTTGAGCGGCAGGGTAGACTAGTGGTTAGAGTGTAGAGGTGGCAGGTAGCCTAGTGGTTAGAGTGTAGAGGAGGCAGGTAGCCTAGTGGTTAGAGTGTAGAGGAGGCAGGGTAGACTAGTGGTTAGAGTGTAGAGGCGGCAGGGTAGACTAGTGGTTAGCGTGTAGAGGCGGCAGGTAGCCTAGTGGTTAGAGTGTAGAGGTGGCAGGTAGCCTAGTGGTTAGAGTGTAGAGGCGGCAGGATAGACTAGTGGTTAGAGTGTAGAGGTGGTAGGTAGTCTAGTGGTTAGAGTGTAGAGGTGGCAGGTAGACTAGTGGTTAGAGCGTTGGACTAGTAACTGGAAGGTTGCAAGTTCAAATCCCCGAGCTGACAAGGTACAAATATGTTGTTCTGCCCCTGAACAGGCAGTTAACCCACTGTTCCTAGGCCGTCATTGAAAATAAGAATTTGTTCTTAACTGACTTGGTAAAGGTAAAATGTCAGGGCAGGTGGAATTGTTATGTTTTATACTAGAAGGGAAATATCTTTAAAATAATATTGTAAACACATGAATATCTCTATTACCAATGACAACAATGTTAAGCAACACAAAGAGAGATGCTGTATAATTTATATATTTCATATAATTTATATATTTTATATAATTTATATATTTTATGTAATTTATATATTTTATATATTCTATATAATTTATATATGTTGTATATTTTGTATTATGAGGTCTCCCATAATGAACAATCATTTCCAAAATGTTGTCTCTTGACATGGGGCCAATTCCTTCAGAAAATATAGCTGCTAATATTTTATTACATTTTTATTTTTCATTTCTGACAAGAAAACAAATCCTGAAAGCTTCCTAGTTCTTATTTGCCCCTGTACTGAACAAGGACTTCCCAGCGTCAGTTATAATCATGTTAGGCATTTGGTATCTGCCTGTCCCCCTCTTTGGCCCTGGGTCTGAAGGGGGATTGTGTGCCTCTCTCTGTTTCCCTGGTGCCTTGGGTTAGGTTGAGAATATGCAGTTGCCTTGGGTTACCTGGAAAGGACTGAGAATGCTTCACGGCCTAAATACGCGATCATCCTAGTCTTCATAGTGAGGCCCTCAGAAGCCCCTGGAAAATCACCTTTTTACATAAGAAGATGAGGGAAGACTGCACTGAAATGGCAAAAAGACAGTGTCCATCGCCTCAAGAATTTCTGGGAATAAACAAACCCTAGGCTGTACTTTGTGTATAACTATTTTGTCTGTGAATGTGGACACGCTCGGTTTTGTAAATTCAGTTCAATAAAATTTGAAAATAATTCCTAATCAACAATTTCAGGTTATAATATATAATTTACCAAAAAAAATTACAAACTACATTTAGGAATTTCAGACGCTGCATACGAGGATACAATTCATTCTCATATTACCTTCAAAAGAGCTGTATTTCTGAGGCTGAGCATTATGTGTCTCTGTACAAAACTATCGTCTTTCTTTGTGGAAATGATTTAGAAAAATCTTTTCCATAAAACGGTTGTACTTAAATAAGACTATTTAAAAACAAACAAAAACAAAAAAACAGCTCTTAGTTATTTCAGCCTACCAGTAAACTGTAATTAAAAATAAAAACAGAGATACTGAGAGATACAGAGATATTCAAAGAGGACATCAAAATAAACTAACAACCTGCTAAGTTGCTGATAAATCCATCAGTAAAAAGACAGACGGTGAAAGCTCCCGACGTCTGAAGTAGAGGCTAATGGAGGGGAGAAAAAAAAAAGAGAGAGAGAACAGCGACGCCACTCTGAAGGTCTTTTTGAAAAGTATTTCGGTATCATAAGAACAAAACTGAACCGGACCAAAAGTAAATGAAGGACACTGAAACCTGTTTGACAACAGTGTAGGATCACTGGTTCTAAAAGATACCATGTGTTCATAGATGGGCGGGTCCTCTGTTATTTTTGCTATAATGTGTGGTTTTTATTGAACCTTTATTCAATTAACCTTCATTTAACCTTCATTTAACCTTCATTTAACCTTCATTTAACCTTCATCTAACCTTCATTTAACCTTCATTTAACCTTCATTTAACCTTCATTTAACCTTCATTTAACTAGGCCCGTGTGAATCCCTGTTCTCTCTTAGAACTATATAGAATAAAAATCACATTCTTTCCAAATTTAAGTTTAATACATTTTTGGGGATTTTCATATATTATTATCATATATTATTGAGGAAGCTGAAAACAGTGACTTCAGATTTAGATATGATGAGAAGGACAGTTGATATAATTGGCCCGAAAGAGAGCGTTATAGACACAGGAGTGGACACGGCGGGAAAGGACAGGACAGAAATGACGAATAAACGATTTGGATTGATCAAGAGGTTGAACCGTATTGTGGTCATATGAAGTTGGATTGGTCAAGGTTAGTTGTAATAGAGGTTGAACCGTATTGTGGTCATATGAAGTTGGATTGGTCAAGGTTAGCTGTAAAAGAGGTTGAACCGTATTGTGGTCATATGAAGTTGGATTGGTCAAGGTTAGTTGTAAAAGAGGTTGAACCGTATTGTGGTCATATGAAGTTGGATTGGTCAAGGTTAGCTGTAAAAGAGGTTGAACCGTATTGTGGTCATATGAAGTTGGATTGGTCAAGGTTAGCTGTAAAAGAGGTTGAACCGTATTGTGGTCATATGAAGTTGGATTGGTCAAGGTTAGTTGTAATAGAGGTTGAACCGTATTGTGGTCATATGAAGTTGGATTGGTCAAGGTTAGTTGTAAAAGAGGTTGAACCGTATTGTGGTCATATGAAGTTGGATTGGTCAAGGTTAGTTGTAAAAGAGGTTGAACCGTATTGTGGTCATATGAAGTTGGATTGGTCAAGGTTAGTTGTAAAAGAGGTTGAACCGTATTGTGGTCATATGAAGTTGGATTGGTCAAGGTTAGCTGTAATAGAGGTTGAACCGTATTGTGGTCATATGAAGTTGGATTGGTCAAGGTTAGTTGTAAAAGAGGTTGAACCGTATTGTGGTCATATGAAGTTGGATTGGTCAAGGTTAGCTGTAAAAGAGGTTGAACCGTATTGTGGTCATATGAAGTTGGATTGGTCAAGGTTAGTTGTAATAGAGGTTGAACCGTATTGTGGTCATATGAAGTTGGATTGGTCAAGGTTAGTTGTAAAAGAGGTTGAACCGTATTGTGGTCATATGAAGTTGGATTGGTCAAGGTTAGCTGTAAAAGAGGTTGAACCGTATTGTGGCCATATGAAGTTGGATTGGTCAAGGTTAGTTGTAAAAGAGGTTGAACCGTATTGTGGTCATATGAAGTTGGATTGGTCAAGGTTAGTTGTAAAAGAGGTTGAACCGTATTGTGGTCATATGAAGTTGGATTGGTCAAGGTTAGTTGTAATAGAGGTTGAACCGTATTGTGGTCATATGAAGTTGGATTGGTCAAGGTTAGTTGTAAAAGAGGTTGAACCGTATTGTGGTCATATGAAGTTGAATTGGTCAAGGTTAGTTGTAAAAGAGGTTGAACCGTATTGTGGTCATATGAAGTTGGATTGGTCAAGGTTAGTTGTAAAAGAGGTTGAACCGTATTGTGGTCATATGAAGTTGGATTGGTCAAGGTTAGTTGTAAAAGAGGTTGAACCGTATTGTGGTCATATGAAGTTGGATTGGTCAAGGTTAGTTGTAAAAGAGGTTGAACCGTATTGTGGTCATATGAAGTTGGATTGGTCAAGGTTAGCTGTAATAGAGGTTGAACCGTATTGTGGTCATATGAAGTTGAACTTCCTTTGATTTTTCTCACTTTATTCCGTTTTATTTTTTTATTTTTTTTATTTTTTTGTCGAAAAAACCCGCGTTACCCGTTATGATTGGATATGGCCTTGAGGTTATTGTTGAGGCAGAAGACACGCAGTTCTATTTTATCATACAGACAGTGGAGGAAACAGACAGACAAGTCGTCCTCTGATAAGATGCGAGATATGCCTTGACATTCTTCGGAACAGTATATTAAAAACCTAACTAACCGTACGTATACTGTTCTGTCTCAAGACAAGGTGCGATGGTGTGAAGGGTTAAACCATCTATTCCTGTTTCACGTGGGGGAGGACGGGAGAACATAGCTGACATGAATCATTCTCAGCAACTCAACTTGTTTCCATGACATCAACGGGCATCCTTCCAGAACTCCAACAAAGGTTCTGTACCAAATGGCACCCTCTTCCCTTTATAGTGCATAGGGCTCTGGTCAGAAGTAGTGCCCTATATAGGGAATAGGGTTCCATAGGGCTCTGGTCTAAAGTAGTGCATTATATATAGGGAATAGGGTTCCATAGGGCTCTGGTCTAAAGTAGTGCACTATATATAGGGAATAGGGTTCCATAGGGCTCTGGTCAGAAATAGTGCACTATATAGGGAATAGGGTTCCATAGAGCTATGGTCTAAAGTAGTGCATTATATAGGGAATAGGGTTCCATAGGGCTCTGGTCTAAAGTAGTGCACTATATAGGGAATAGGGTTCCATAGGGCTATGGTCTAAAGTAGTGCACTATATAGGGAATAGGGTTCCATAGGGCTCTGGTCTAAAGTAGTGCACTATATAGGGAATAGGGTTCCATAGGGCTCTGGTCAGAAATAGTGCACTATATAGGGAATAGGGTTCTATAGGGCTATGGTCTAAAGTAGTGCATTATATAGGGAATAGGGTTCCATAGGGCTACGGTCTAAAGCAGTGCACTATATAGGGAATAGGGTTCTATTTGGGCCACAGCCAAAGTCTACAAGGTGCTGAGGGAAGCCACAGAAGCCATGGGGGGGAAGCTGGCTTCTAAACACACGACTGAAAATCAACAACGATATAGTCCTGGTGCTTAAACAACGATATAGTCCTGGTGCTTAAACAACGATATAGTCCTGGTGCTTAAACAACGATATAGTCCTGGTGCTTAAACAACGATATAGTCCTGGTGCTTAAACAACGATATAGTCCTGGTGCTTAAACAACGATATAGTCCTGGTGCTTAAACAACGATATAGTCCTGGTGCTTAAACAACGATATAGTCCTGGTGCTTAAACAACGATATTGTCCTGGTGCTTAAACAACAATATAGTCCTGGTGCTTAAACAACGATATAGTCCTGGTGCTTAAACAACGATATAGTCCTGGTGCTTAAACAACAATATAGTCCTGGTGCTTAAACAACGATATAGTCCTGGTGCTTAAACAACGATATAGTCCTGGTGCTTAAACAACAATATAGTCCTGGTGCTTAAACAACGATATAGTCCTGGTGCTTAAACAACGATATAGTCCTGGTGCTTAAACAACGATATAGTCCTGGTGCTTAAACAACGATATAGTCCTGGTGCTTAAACAACGATATAGTCCTGGTGCTTAAACAACGATATAGTCCTGGTGCTTAAACAACAATATAGTCCTGGTGCTTAAACAACGATATAGTCCTGGTGCTTAAACAACGATATAGTCCTGGTGCTTAAACAACGATATAGTCCTGGTGCTTAACCAACGATATAGTCCTGGTGCTTAACCAACGATATAGTCCTGGTGCTTAAACAACGATATAGTCCTGGTGCTTAAACAACGATATAGTCCTGGTGCTTAAACAACGATATAGTCCTGGTGCTTAAACAACGATATAGTCCTGGTGCTTAAACAACGATATTGTCTCTCCGTTGGAAACCTTCAGAAACCGTCACATTATGAGCAGCCTTCAGAAAACACCCAACTGATTCCTTCTGGGAGCACGTCGATATAATAAAATATATAAAACTAAATATATAAGAACGAATAAATACACCTAACAAGAATGACATCGGAGACACAACTCAACCCGTATTTATCAACTATATATATATATACGATCAATACATTGATAGATTTGTGATGTGAAGCACTGTAACATCCCAGGAGGTTTGGGCAAACCTATCGATAGGTAATAACCAGGATGTTGGGCTGAAATACAGGGGCATTAACATTCATTAACAGCCCTATGAGAGGAGAGCTGTGTACTTGTTCGGTTCTTTTCAATGCCCTTGATTATATTCTAGGCAGGCACCTCGATGCAAAACAGGCTTCATTATCCAGACACCCCCCTCACCCAGGAATCAATAAAACAACAAGACAAAAACACATACTAACACATATTAACACATATTAACACATATTAACACATATTAACACATATTAACACATACTAACACATACTAACACATATTAACACATACTAACACATACTAACACATATTAAAACATATTGACACATATTAACACATATTAACACATTCTAACACATATTAACACATACTAACACATACTAACACATACTAACACATATTAACAAATACTAACACATATTAACACATACTAACACATATTAATACATACTAACACATATTAACACATACTAACACATATATTAAAATTACAACTTGAGAAAAAATTGTTTCACCAAGGACAAAAATGGTAACTTCTACCTTTGCGGTAGAAGCCTGGTAAAATCATTGATAGCGTGGCACACACACAAAGAAAACGACTTGACTTTGTGTGAACGGCTGAGATTATTCACATCTTTCACATTTTAAGGTTTTCATATTGGTAACAACAACAACAACAACAACAACAACAACGTAAGCCAAAAATAACCTTTTAAGAAACATTTTGACTCAACCACTAAACCATCGATAACATCGGCGGTTTGGTTTTGTGTCTGCGAGAGCACTGCCCGTGTGTTTGTGTGTTTTCAGACAAACCCCGGTCGGCTGCTGAAATGCGACAGGCACTGCAGATTTTTGTTGGCACGGTGACAACGGTGGCACTGCCAAAGCCCTACGGCTAAAGCTACTAAAAAATGCATAAGGATGGCAATAAGAGCCCAAAATCTTCTCTTCTTTCAGACGGCACAGCGTTTAACCATTTATTATATTTTTTTTTGGCTTGGTGTTTTACATCCTTCTCTGTATTTATCAACCCCTTCCTCGTCTCTTCTAGCGGTGTAAAAGCTCGTAGAAACACCTGGAACACCGCTTGATATTGGGGGACTGAAATCTTCATGTCCTGGTTGGTTTATGTTGCTTTTTTATTATTTTTGTATTGTCTTTTTTGTTTTGTGTGTGTGTTGTTGTTGTTGTTGTTGTTTTTTTGACATCCTTTGTTTTTGGGGGATCTTGGTGAAGCCACAATTCTTTACGATTTAATTCTTTCATTTTTTTTTTTTTTTTTTGGGGGACCTCATTTTCTTTGTCTGAAGGATTTGTGGAAACATTCCTACAATATCTGAGACAATAGCAGTTGGAGACGTATACACAGAATTATACCCCTTTTACACAACACTAAAACCTAAACAAATGAACAATGAACAACATAGTTAATTATACTCGTGAAACCAAAACATCTCCTAGTACAACGTTCAGGATTTACTGAAGACGGCAGAATTGAACTAGGAGCTGCTATTGTTATAACAACAATTTAGCTGAACAGCAAAACAAAGAAGCGATTCACAGTTAAAGCTATAATTGCTATTATGGTATTGCTGTTTAGGTATTGTGATGTGAACTGATGAGGAAGCCATCTTTATTTTCCATAGAGGATTTTTATTTGGGGCTTGTTTTGTTTTGTTTTTTGCGAAGAGGATAAATTGAAAAAAAAACAAAAACAAACCAAGAGATGGAACAATGCAGAGAAAAGAATGGTGACATTCTCAAGTGGGGGGGGAGAGAGAAAAAACCTCTAGAAAGGGCCTTCAATAAAATATAAAAATCTACAACAACTCAAGATCACTAAATGTAATTACTGTTTTCTTACCAATTCACACAAAACAATTAGGTACCGTTAGTCAACAAGTTACTAGCCAGACATGTCATCTTGCCGTCTCACCAAATATATTCTAATCTAAGACGAATAGTGAGCATAGACTACTTAGGGCTAGTGAATGAACAAGAGTCACTCAACCTCGTTCTCAGTTGGAGTGACCCCCCTTCCCCCCTTTCTCTTGTTAGATAAAGAAAATCTTTGTCCCATTGCTAAGACATGACATATTACACACGGCTCTAACCACCGATTTCCTTAATCTTACCTCATTTGCACACAATGTACATAGACTATTTTCTACTGTGTTATTAACCTTAA
This sequence comes from Oncorhynchus mykiss, assembly GCF_013265735.2. Lineage (NCBI taxonomy): Eukaryota > Metazoa > Chordata > Actinopteri > Salmoniformes > Salmonidae > Oncorhynchus > Oncorhynchus mykiss. The sequence goes on along the minus strand of NC_048576.1, from coordinate 1,374,247 downwards.
GGTTGGTTTATCCCACATGTAACTCTAACTCTGTAACTCTGTGTTATTAACCTTAAGGTTGGTTTATCCCACATGTAACTCTAACTCTGTAACTCTGTGTTATTAACCTTAAGGTTGGTTTATCCCACATGTAACTCTAACTCTGTAACTCTGTGTTATTAACCTTAAGGTTGGTTTATCCCACATGTAACTCTAACTCTGTAACTCTGTGTTATTAACCTTAAGGTTGGTTTATCCCACATGTAACTCTAACTCTGTAACTCTGTGTTATTGACCTTAAGGTTGGTTTATCCCACATGTAACTCTAACTCTGTAACTCTGTGTTATTAACCTTAAGGTTGGTTTATCCCACATGTAACTCTAACTCTGTAACTCTGTGTTATTGACCTTAAGGTTGGTTTATCCCACATGTAACTCTAACTCTGTAACTCTGTGTTATTAACCTTAAGGTTGGTTTATCCCACATGTAACTCTAACTCTGTAACTCTGTGTTATTAACCTTAAGGTTGGTTTATCCCACATGTAACTCTAACTCTGTAACTCTGTGTTATTGACCTTAAGGTTGGTTTATCCCACATGTAACTCTAACTCTGTAACTCTGTGTTATTGACCTTAAGGTTGGTTTATCCCACATGTAACTCTAACTCTGTAACTCTGTGTTATTAACCTTAAGGTTGGTTTATCCCACATGTAACTCTAACTCTGTAACTCTGTGTTATTAACCTTAAGGTTGGTTTATCCCACATGTAACTCTAACTCTGTAACTCTGTGTTATTGACCTTAAGGTTGGTTTATTCCACATGTAACTCTAACTCTGTAACTCTGTGTTATTGACCTTAAGGTTGGTTTATCCCACATGTAACTCTAACTCTGTAACTCTGTGTTATTGACCTTAAGGTTGGTTTATCCCACATGTAACTCTAACTCTGTAACTCTGTGTTATTGACCTTAAGGTTGGTTTATCCCACATGTAACTCTAACTCTGTAACTCTGTGTTATTAACCTTAAGGTTGGTTTATCCCACATGTAACTCTAACTCTGTAACTCTGTGTTATTAACCTTAAGGTTGGTTTATCCCACATGTAACTCTAACTCTGTAACTCTGTGTTATTAACCTTAAGGTTGGTTTATCCCACATGTAACTCTAACTCTGTAACTCTGTGTTATTGACCTTAAGGTTGGTTTATCCCACATGTAACTCTAACTCTGTAACTCTGTGTTATTAACCTTAAGGTTGGTTTATCCCACATGTAACTCTAACTCTGTAACTCTGTGTTATTAACCTTAAGGTTGGTTTATCCCACATGTAACTCTAACTCTGTAACTCTGTGTTATTAACCTTAAGGTTGGTTTATCCCACATGTAACTCTAACTCTGTAACTCTGTGTTATTAACCTTAAGGTTGGTTTATCCCACATGTAACTCTAACTCTGTAACTCTGTGTTATTAACCTTAAGGTTTGTTTATCCCACATGTAACTCTAACTCTGTAACTCTGTGTTATTAACCTTAAGGTTGGTTTATCCCACATGTAACTCTAACTCTGTAACTCTGTGTTATTAACCTTAAGGTTGGTTTATCCCACATGTAACTCTAACTCTGTAACTCTGTGTTATTGACCTTAAGGTTTGTTTATCCCACATGTAACTCTAACTCTGTAACTCTGTGTTATTGACCTTAAGGTTGGTTTATCCCACATGTAACTCTAACTCTGTAACTCTGTGTTATTAACCTTAAGGTTGGTTTATCCCACATGTAACTCTAACTCTGTAACTCTGTGTTATTGACCTTAAGGTTGGTTTATCCCACATGTAACTCTAACTCTGTAACTCTGTGTTATTAACCTTAAGGTTTGTTTATCCCACATGTAACTCTAACTCTGTAACTCTGTGTTATTGACCTTAAGGTTTGTTTATTCCATGTGTAACTCTGTTGTTGTTTGTGTCAAACTGCTTTGCTTTATCTTGGCCAGGTCGCAGTTGTAAATGAGAACTTGTTCTCAACTGGCCTACCTGGTTAAATAAAGGGTTAGGGTTATATATATAAATACCTGGTTAAATAAAGGGTTAGAGTTATATATATAAATACCTGGTTAAATAAAGGGTTAGAGTTATATATATAAATACCTGGTTAAATAACGGTGAAATAAAATAAAATAAATATATTTAAAAAATTAAATAAAGGTGAAATAAAATAAATAAAACATTTAAAAATAAACTTGTAGGAAGCAGCAGTGACAGTCATATAACGTATAATAGCATATAACCTCTAATAACATATAACCTCTAATAACATATAACCTCTAATAACATATAACCTCTAATAACATATAACCTCTAATAACATATAACCTCTAATAACATATAACCTCTAATAACATATAACCTCTAATAACATATAACCTCTAATAACATATAACCTCTAATAACATATAACCTCTAATAACATATAACCTCTAAACAACATACAACCTCTAAACAACATATAACCTCTAATAACATATAACCTCTAATAACATATAACCTCTAATAACATATAACCTCTAATAACATATAACCTCTAATAACATATAACCTCTAATAACATATAACCTCTAAACAACATACAACCTCTAAACAACATATAACCTCTAATAACATATAACCTCTAAACAACATATAACCTCTAATAACATATAACCTCTAATAACATATAACCTCTAATAACATATAACCTCTAAACAACATACAACCTCTAAACAACATATAACCTCTAATAACATATAACCTCTAAACAACATATAACCTCTAATAACATATAACCTCTAATAACATATAACCTCTAATAACATATAACCTCTAATAACATATAACCTCTAAACAACATATAACCTCTAAACAACATATAACCTCTAAACAACATATAACCTCTAATAACATATAACCTCTAATAACATATAACCTCTAATAACATATAACCTCTAATAACATATAACCTCTAATAACATATAACCTCTAAACAACATATAACCTCTAAACAACATATAACCTCCAAACAACATATAACCTCTAATAACATATAACCTCTAATAACATATAACCTCTAATAACATATAACCTCTAATAACATATAACCTCTAAACAACATATAACCTCTAATAACATATAACCTCTAAACAACATATAACCTCTAATAACATATAACCTCTAATAACATATAACCTCTAAACAACATATAACCTCTAATAACATATAACCTCTAAACAACATATAACCTCTAATAACATATAACCTCTAATAACATATAACCTCTAATAACATATAACCTCTAATAACATATAACCTCTAATAACATATAACCTCTAAACAACATATAACCTCTAATAACATATAACCTCTAAACAACATATAACCTCTAATAACATATAACCTCTAAACAACATGACCTCCTTTGACATTTTGTCAAACAGCGAGAACTACTACCAAGTCAACTGTTTCTTTCTGATGAGTGAGAAGTACTGGTACCCTGGCTAAGAAGAATGTAAGGTCAGTTTTAAAGAGACTGGAACCCAGGCTAAGAAGAATGTAAGGTTTGTTTTAAAGAGACAGGAACCCAGGCTAAGAGAACTTGGGATTAGTTAAAAGAGACTGGAACCCAGGCTAAGAAGATGGTAAAGTTAGTTAAAAGAGACTGGTACCCAGGCTAAGAAGAAGGTAAAGTTAGTTAAAAGAGACTGGAACCCAGACTAAGAAGATGGTAAAGTTAGTTAAAAGAGACTGGAACCCAGGCTAAGAAAAGCTTCAGGGGGATAGACTCCCCAGTCTCACTCTAAGCCATAAGAGTGAGAGCCCCCACCCTGGATGAGCTGGCCTGGCCTGGCCTGGCACACACCACACAGAGAAAGAGAGAGAAGAGGGGCTTTTCAGGCAAGGTGTGGAGAGACAGAGACCAGCAGCTGCACTCAGGCATCACCGGAGACACACCTCTCCTCCCTCGACTCTCCCACCAGCCTCCCCCTCACCCAGCCTACCTCCTCCCCTATCTCCTCCTGTCTCCCCTCAGCCTCAGCAGCCTCCCCCCTCACCCAGCCTACCTCCTCCCCTATCTCCTCATGTCTCCCCTCAGCCTCAGCAGCCTCCCCCCTCACCCAGCCTACCTCCTCCTGTCTCCCCTCAGCCTCAGCAGCCTCCCCCCTCACCCAGCCTACCTCCTCCCCTACCTCCTCCTGTCTCCCCTCAGCCTCAGCAGCCTCCCCTTCCCACCCAGCCTACCTCCTCCCCTATCTCCTCCTGTCTCCCCTCAGCCTCAGCAGCCTCCCCCCTCACCCAGCCTACCTCCTCCCCTATCTCCTCCTGTCTCCCCTCAGCCTCAGCAGCCTCCCCCCTCACCCAGCCTACCTCCTCCCCTATCTCCTCCTGTCTCCCCTCAGCCTCAGCAGCCTCCCCCCTCACCCAGCCTACCTCCTCCCCTATCTCCTCCTGTCTCCCCTCAGCCTCAGCAGCCTCCCCCCTCACCCAGCCTACCTCCTCCCCTACCTCCTCCTGTCTCCCCTCAGCCTCAGCAGCCTCCCCTTCCCACCCAGCCTACCTCCTCCCCTATCTCCTCCTGTCTCCCCTCAGCCTCAGCAGCCTCCCCCCTCACCCAGCCTACCTCCTCCCCTACCTCCTCCTGTCTCCCCTCAGCCTCAGCAGCCTCCCCCCTCACCCAGCCTACCTCCTCCCCTATCTCCTCCTGTCTCCCCTCAGCCTCAGCAGCCTCCCCCCTCACCCAGCCTACCTCCTCCCCTATCTCCTCCTGTCTCCCCTCAGCCTCAGCAGCCTCCCCCTCACCCAGCCTACCTCCTCCCCTATCTCCTCCTGTCTCCCCTCAGCCTCAGCAGCCTCCCCCCTCACCCAGCCTACCTCCTCCACTATCTCCTCCTGTCTCCTCTCAGCCTCAGCAGCCTCCCCTTCCCACCCAGCCTACCTCCTCCCCTATCTCCTCATGTCTCCCCTCAGCCTCAGCAGCCTCCCCCCTCACCCAGTCTACCTCCTCCCCTATCTCCTCCTGTCTCCCCTCAGCCTCAGCAGCCTCCCCCTCACCCAGCCTACCTCCTCCACTATCTCCTCCTGTCTCCTCTCAGCCTCAGCAGCCTCCCCTTCCCACCCAGCCTACCTCCTCCCCTATCTCCTCATGTCTCCCCTCAGCCTCAGCAGCCTCCCCCCTCACCCAGCCTACCTCCTCCCCTATCTCCTCCTGTCTCCCCTCAGCCTCAGCAGCCTCCCCTTCCCACCCAGCCTACCTCCTCCCCTATCTCCTCATGTCTCCCCTCAGCCTCAGCAGCCTCCCCCCTCACCCAGCCTACCTCCTCCCCTATCTCCTCCTGTCTCCCCTCAGCCTCAGCAGCCTCCCCCCTCACCCAGCACTCCCTCCTCCCTATCTCCTCCTGTCTCCCCTCAGCCTCAGCAGCCCACTAGAAATAGGCTTCAATTCTGGACATTTGATAAGGTCCCCAGAACTCTGAGGTCACGATTTATACATTTTCATTTTATAGCCTGGGTGTGGACTGCTTGGAGCACATGATGCTGGGAGTGTGTGATGCTGGGAGCGTGTGATGCTGGGAGTGCGCGATGCTAGGAGTGAGCTGTTTAGGCCACTGCGCCAACGCAATTTCAGTGCTCTAGTAAGCTGTGGGAATAGTTGATGATAGTTGATGGAAACAACATGTTGTTTTTAAAGTTTTTTTTTTTTAAAGCCTTCCCCAAACCACAGTGTTAACCTTAACAACCTTAACCACTCTGAAATAATACCTAAACTGTTAAGAGAGAGAGAGGAGAGAGAGAGAGAGAGAGAAAGAGAGAGAGAGAGAAAGAGAGAGAGAGAGAGAGCGAGAGAGAGAGAGAAAGAGAGAGAGAGAGAGAGAGAGAGAGAGCGAGAGAGAGAGAGAGAGAGAGAGAGAGAGAGAGCGAGAGAGAGAGAGAGAGAGAGAGAGAGAGGCCTACAGCAGCACCTAGATCTTATGCACAGATTCTGTCAGACCTGGGCCCTGACAGTAAATCTTAGTAAGACCAAAATAATGGTGTTCCAAAAAAGGTCCAGTCACCAGGACCACAAATACAAATTCCATCTAGACACTGTTGCCCTAGAGCACACAAAAAACTATACATACCTTGGCCTAAACATCAGCGCCACAGGTAACTTCCACAAAGCTGTGAACGATCTGAGAGACAAGGCAAGAAGGGCATTCTATGCCATCAAAAGAAACATAAATTTCAACATACCAATTAGGATTTGGCTAAAAATACTTGAATCAGTTATAGAGCCCATTGCCCTTTATGGTTGTGAGGTCTGGGGTCCGCTCACCAACCAAGACTTCACAAAATGGGACAAACACCAAATTGAGACTCTGCACACAGAATTCTGCAAAAATATCCTCCGTGTACAACGTAGAACACCAAATAATGCATGCAGAGCAGAATTAGGCCGATACCCACTAATTATCAAAATCCAGAAAAGAGCCGTTAAATTCTACAACCACCTAAAAGGAAGTGATTCCCAAACCTTCCATAACAAAGCCATCACCTACAGAGAGATGAACCTGGAGAAGAGTCCCCTAAGCAAGCTGGTCCTGGGGCTCTGTTCACAAACACAAACACACCCCACAGAGCCCCAGGACAGCAGCTCAATTAGACCCAACCAAATCATGAGAAAACAAAAAGATAATTACTTGACACATTGGAAAGAATTAACAAAAAAACAGAGCAAACTATAATGTTATTTGGCCCTAAACAGAGAGTACACAGCGGCAGAATACCTGTCCACTGTGACTGACCCAAACTTAAGGAAAGCTTTGACTATGTACAGACTCAGTGAGCATAGCCTTGCTATTGAGAAAGGCCGCCGTAGACAGACATGGCTCTCAAGAGAAGACAGGCTATGTGCTCACTGCCCACAAAATGAGGTGGAAACTGAGCTGCACTTCCTAACCTCCTGCCCAATGTATGACCATATTAGAGAGACATATTTCCCTCAGATTACACAGATCCACAAAGCATTCGAAAACAAATCCAATTTTGAAAAACTCCCATATCTACTGGGTGAAATTCCACAGTGTGCCATCACAGCAGCAATATTTGTGACCTGTTGCCACGAGAAAAGGGCAACCAGTGAAGAACACACACCATTGTAAATACAACCCATATTTATGCTTATTTATTTTATCTTGTGTCCTTTAACCATTTGTACATTGTTAAAACACTGTATATATATATAATATGACATTTGTAATGTCTTTACTGTTTTGAAACCTCTGTATGTGTAATGTTTACTGTTAATTTTTGTTGTTTTTCACTTTATATATTCACTTTGTATGTTGTCTACCTCACTTGCTTTGGCAATGTTAACACATGTTTCTCATGCCAATAAAGCCCTTGAATTGAATTGAATTGAAAGGAGAGAGAGAGAGAGGAGAGAGAGAGAGAGAGAGAGAGGAGGGAGAGAGAGAGAGAGGAGAGAGAAATGAGAGAGAGAGAGAGAGGGAGGATAGCAGAAGCTCATCACAGCAAGCCGCTTTCAACAGGTGCTCTGATGATTGGCTGGGGTCACTAT
>NC_048576.1:1294182-1361682 GCF_013265735.2 Oncorhynchus mykiss | reverse complement strand
ACTGATGACATTGAAACCAATTGTGATTGGGAAATAGGAGGTTCTCGTCTCCAAGACAACGAAGCTGTAAGAAGAAGATTCCAGACTATTTTATAATATAATAATAATAATAATAATAATAATAATAATAATAATAATAAAAATAATAATAATGAGACAATAAATGTCTCCTAGCACCAATCCTTGGGGAACACCTTCAGCTGTCTTGCAGAAGCCACTCTAAAAACATTCCTTACCCTATCGATTACTTCTCACTGGAAGACGTTAAGCTACACTAAAGCTACCCTTAAGGAAAAAGGCTACAAATTGCAATAAAACAGATCACTTTGGGGTCATACATGTGCATTAACAGAATGTGTAATTGAGCCTATTAAACACTAAAACTATGTTTAAAGGGAGAATTAGGCGGGGATGATGCCACAAAAAAAAGAAAGGAAATGATTGCCGACCTTCACCCATATTTTATTGTGTAAATTCCAGTAGTTAACTACACTTGGAGATGGATGGGGAGGAGGGAGGGCTGGAGATGGAGGGATGGGGAGGAGGGAGGGCTGGAGATGGAGGGATGGGGAGGAGGGAAGTCTGGAGATGGAGGGATGGGGAGGAGGGAGGGCTGGAGATGGAGGGATGGAGAGGAAGGAGGGCTGGAGATGGAGGGATGGAGAGGAGGGAGGGCTGGAGATGGAGGGATGGAGAGGAGGGAGGGCTGGAGATGGATGGGGAGGAGGGAGGACTGGAGATGGAGGGGGAAGAGGGAGGGCTGGAGATGGAGGGATGGGGAGGAGGGAGGGCTGGAGATGGAGGGATGGGGAGGAGGGAGGTCTGGAGATGGAGGGATGGGGAGGAGGGAGGGCTGGAGATGGAGGGATGGAGAGGAGGGAGGGCTGGAGATGGAGGGATGGAGAGGAGGGAGGGCTGGAGATGGAGGGATGGAGAGGAGGGAGGGCTGGAGATGGATGGGGAGGAGGGAGGACTGGAGATGGAGGGATGGGGAGGAGGGAGGGCTGGAGATGGATGGGGAGGAGGGAGGGCTGGAGATGGACGGGGAGGAGGGAGGGCTGGACATGGATGGGGTAGAGGGAGGGCTGGAGATGGATGGGGAGGAGGGAGGGCTGGAGATGGAGGGATGGAGAAGAGGGAGGGCTGGAAATGGATGGGGAGGAGGGAGGGCTGGAGATGGATGGGGAGGAGGGAGGGCTGGAGATGGAGGGATGGAGAGGAGGGAGGGATGGAAATGGAGGGATGGAGAGGAGGGAGGGCTGGAGATGGATGGGGAGAGGGAGGGCTGGAGATGGATGGGGAAGAGGGAGGGCTGGAGATGGGTGGGGAAGAGGGAGGGCTGGAGATGGAGGGATGGGGAGGAGGGAGGGCTGGAGATGGAGGGATGGAGAGGAGGGAGGGCTGGAAATGGATGGGGAGGAGGGAGGGCTGGAGGGACAGGGAGGAGGGACACGGAAGGAGGGAGGGCTGGAAATGGAAGGGGAGGAGGGAAGGATGGAGATGGATGGGGAGGAGGGAGGGCTGGAGATGGAGAGATGGGGAGGAGGGAGGGCTGGAGATGGATGGGGAAGAGGGAGGGCTGGAGATGGAGGTCTGGAGATGGAGGGATGGGGAGGAGGGAGGGCTGGAGATGGAGGGATGGAGAGGAAGGAGGGCTGGAGATGGAGGGATGGAGAGGAGGGAGGGCTGGAGATGGAGGGATGGAGAGGAGGGAGGGCTGGAGATGGATGGGGAGGAGGGAGGACTGGAGATGGGTGGGGAAGAGGGAGGGCTGGAGATGGAGGGATGGGGAGGAGGGAGGGCTGGAGATGGAGGGATGGAGAGGAGGGAGGGCTGGAAATGGATGGGGAGGAGGGAGGGCTGGAGGGACAGGGAGGAGGGACAGGGAGGAGGGAGGGCTGGAAATGGAAGGGGAGGAGGGAAGGATGGAGATGGATGGGGAGGAGGGAGGGCTGGAGATGGAGGGATGGGGAGGAGGGAGGGCTGGAGATGGATGGGGAAGAGGGAGGGCTGGAGATGGAGGGATGGAGAGGAGGGAGGGCTGGAAATGGATGGGGAGGAGGGAGGGCTGGAGATGGATGGGGAGGAGGGAGGGCTGGAGGGACAGGGAGGAGGGAGGGATGGAAATGGATGGGGAGGAGGGAGGGCGGGAGATGGATGGGGAAGAGGGAGGGCTGGAGATGGAGGGATGGAGAGGAGGCAGGGCTGGAGATGGAGGGATGGAGAGGAGGGAGGGCTGGAGATGGATGGGGAGGAGGGAGGGCTGGAGATGGAGGGATGGAGAGGAGGGAGGGCTGGAAATGGATGGGGAGGAGGGAGGGCTGGAGGGACGGGGAGGATGGACAGGGAGGAGCGAGGGCTGGAAATGGAAGGGGAGGAGGGAAGGATGGAGAAGGATGGGGAGGAGGGAGGGCTGGAGATGGAGGGATGGGGAGGAGGGAGGGCTGGAGGGACAGGGAGGAGGGACAGGGAGGAGGGAGGGCTGGAAATGGATGGGGAGGAGGGAGGGCTGCAGATGGAGGGATGGGGAGGAGGGAGGGCTGGAAATGGATGGGGAGGAGGGAGGGCTGCAGATGGATGGGGAAGAGGGAGGGCTGGAGATGGAGGGATGGAGAGGAGGCAGGGCTGGAGATGGAGGGATGGAGAGGAGGGAGGGCTGGAGATGGATGGGGAGGAGGGAGGGCTGGAGATGGAGGGATGGGGAGGAGGGAGGGCTGGAGGGACAGGGAGGAGGGACAGGGAGGAGGGAGGGCTGGAAATGGATGGGGAGGAGGGAGGGCTGCAGATGGAGGGATGGGGAGGAGGGAGGGCTGGAAATGGATGGGGAGGAGGGAGGGCGGGAGATGGATGGGGAAGAGGGAGGGCTGGAGATGGAGGGATGGAGAGGAGGCAGGGCTGGAGATGGAGGGATGGAGAGGAGGGAGGGCTGGAGATGGATGGGGAGGAGGGAGGGCTGGAGATGGATGGGGAGGAGGGAGGGCTGGAGATGGAGGGATGGAGAAGAGGGAGGGCTGGAAATGGATGGGGAGGAGGGAGGGCTGGAGATGGATGGGGAGGAGGGAGGGCTGGAGATGGAGGGATGGAGAGGAGGGAGGGATGGAAATGGAGGGATGGAGAGGAGGGAGGGCTGGAGATGGATGGGGAGGAGGGAGGGCTGGAGATGGATGGGGAAGAGGGAGGGCTGGAGATGGGTGGGGAAGAGGGAGGGCTGGAGATGGAGGGATGGGGAGGAGGGAGGGCTGGAGATGGAGGGATGGAGAGGAGGGAGGGCTGGAAATGGATGGGGAGGAGGGAGGGCTGGAGGGACAGGGAGGAGGGACAGGGAGGAGGGAGGGCTGGAAATGGAAGGGGAGGAGGGAAGGATGGAGATGGATGGGGAGGAGGGAGGGCTGGAGATGGAGGGATGGGGAGGAGGGAGGGCTGGAGATGGATGGGGAAGAGGGAGGGCTGGAGATGGAGGGATGGGGAGGAGGGAGGTCTGGAGATGGAGGGATGGGGAGGAGGGAGGGCTGGAGATGGAGGGATGGAGAGGAAGGAGGGCTGGAGATGGAGGGATGGAGAGGAGGGAGGGCTGGAAATGGATGGGGAGGAGGGAGGGCTGGAGGGACAGGGAGGAGGGACAGGGAGGAGGGAGGGCTGGAAATGGAAGGGGAGGAGGGAAGGATGGAGATGGATGGGGAGGAGGGAGGGCTGGAGATGGAGGGATGGGGAGGAGGGAGGGCTGGAGATGGATGGGGAAGAGGGAGGGCTGGAGATGGAGGGATGGAGAGGAGGGAGGGCTGGAAATGGATGGGGAGGAGGGAGGGCTGGAGATGGATGGGGAGGAGGGAGGGCTGGAGGGACAGGGAGGAGGGAGGGATGGAAATGGATGGGGAGGAGGGAGGGCGGGAGATGGATGGGGAAGAGGGAGGGCTGGAGATGGAGGGATGGAGAGGAGGCAGGGCTGGAGATGGAGGGATGGAGAGGAGGGAGGGCTGGAGATGGATGGGGAGGTGGGAGGGCTGGAGATGGAGGGATGGAGAGGAGGGAGGGCTGGAAATGGATGGGGAGGAGGGAGGGCTGGAGGGACGGGGAGGAGGGACAGGGAGGAGCGAGGGCTGGAAATGGAAGGGGAGGAGGGAAGGATGGAGAAGGATGGGGAGGAGGGAGGGCTGGAGATGGAGGGATGGGGAGGAGGGAGGGCTGGAGGGACAGGGAGGAGGGACAGGGAGGAGGGAGGGCTGGAAATGGATGGGGAGGAGGGAGGGCTGCAGATGGAGGGATGGGGAGGAGGGAGGGCTGGAAATGGATGGGGAGGAGGGAGGGCGGGAGATGGATGGGGAAGAGGGAGGGCTGGAGATGGAGGGATGGAGAGGAGGCAGGGCTGGAGATGGAGGGATGGAGAGGAGGGAGGGCTGGAGATGGATGGGGAGGAGGGAGGGCTGGAGATGGAGGGATGGAGAGGGGGGAGGGCTGGAAATGGATGGGGAGGAGGGAGGGCTGGAGATGGATGGGGAGGAGGGAGGGCTGGAGGGACAGGGAGGAGGGAGGGCTGGAAATGGATGGGGAGGAGGGAGGGCTGGAGATGGAGGGATGGGGAGGAGGGAGGGCTGGAGGGACAGAGAGGAGGGACAAGGAGGAGGGAGGCCTGGAAATGGATGGGGAGGAGGGAGGGCTGCAGATGGAGGGATGGGGAGGAGGGAGGGCTGGAAATGGATGGGGAGGAGGGAGGGCGGGAGATGGATGGGGAAGAGGGAGGGCTGGAGATGGAGGGATGGAGAGGAGGCAGGGCTGGAGATGGAGGGATGGAGAGGAGGGAGGGCTGGAGATGGATGGGGAGGAGGGAGGGCTGGAGATGGAGGGATGGAGAGGAGGGAGGGCTGGAAATGGATGAGGAGGAGGGAGGGCTGGAGGGACAGGGAGGAGGGAGGGCTGGAAATGGATGGGGAGGAGGGAGGGCTGGAGATGGAGGGATGGGGAGGAGGGAGGGCTGGAGGGACAGAGAGGAGGGACAAGGAGGAGGGAGGCCTGGAAATGGATGGGGAGGAGGGAGGGCTGGAGATGGATGGGGAAGAGGGAGGGCTGGAGATGGAGGGATGGGGAGGAGGGAGGGCTGGAGATGGAGGGATGGAGAGGAGGGAGGGCTGGAAATGGATGGGGAGGAGGGAGGGCTGGAGGGACGGGGAGGAGGGACAGGGAGGAGCGAGGGCTGGAAATGGAAGGGGAGGAGGGAAGGATGGAGAAGGATGGGGAGGAGGGAGGGCTTGAGATGGAGGGATGGGGAGGAGGGAGGGCTGGAAATGGATGGGGAGGAGGGAGGGCTGGAGATGGAGGGATGGGGAGGAGGGAGGGCTGGAGGGACAGGGAGGAGGGACAGGGAGGAGGGAGGGCTGGAAATGGATGGGGAGGAGGGAGGGCTGCAGATGGAGGGATGGGGAGGAGGGAGGGCTGGAAATGGATGGGGAGGAGGGAGGGCGGGAGATGGATGGGGAAGAGGGAGGGCTGGAGATGGAGGGATGGAGAGGAGGGAGGGCTGGAAATGGATGGGGAGGAGGGAGGGCTGGAGGGACGGGGAGGAGGGACAGGGAGGAGCGAGGGCTGGAAATGGAAGGGGAGGAGGGAAGGATGGAGAAGGATGGGGAGGAGGGAGGGCTGGAGATGGAGGGATGGGGAGGAGGGAGGGCTGGAAATGGATGGGGAGGAGGGAGGGCTGGAGATGGAGGGATGGGGAGGAGGGAGGGCTGGAGGGACAGGGAGGAGGGACAGGGAGGAGGCAGGGCTGGAAATGGATGGGGAGGAGGGAGGGCTGCAGATGGATGGGGAGGAGGGAGGGCTGGAGATGGAGGGATGGAGAGGAGGGAGGGCTGGTAATGGATGGGGAGGAGGGAGGGCTGGAGATGGATGGGGAGGAGGGAGGGCTGGAGATGGATGGGGAGGAGGGAGGGCTGGAGATGGAGGGATGGAGGGATGGAGGGCTTTAGATGGAGGGATGGAGAGGAGGGAGGGCTGGAGATGGAGGGATGGAGGGATGGAGAGGAGGGAGGGTTGGAGATGGAAGGAGGGGGAGGAGGGAGGGCTGGAGATGGAGGGATGGAGAGGAGGGAGGGCTAGAGATGGAGGGATGGAGAGGAGCGAGGGCTAGAAATGGAAGGATGGAGAGGAGGGAGGGCTGGAGATGGAGGGATGGGGAGGAGGGAGGGCTGGAGATGGAGGGATGGAGAAGAGGGAGGGCTGGAAATGGAAGGATGGAGAGGAGGGAGGGCTGGAGATGGAAAGATGGAGGGATGTAGAGGAGGGAGGGCTGGAGATGGAGGGATGTAGAGGAGGGAGGGCTGGAGATGGAGGAATGGAGGGATGGAGAGGAGGGAGGGCTGGAGATGGAGGGGCGGAGAGGAGGGAGGGCTGGAAATGGAGGATGGAGAGGAGGGAGGGCTGGAGATGGAGGGATGGAGAGGAGGGAGGGCTGGAGATGGAGGGATGGAGAGGAGGGAGGGCTGGAGATGGAGGGATGGAGAGGAGGGAGGGCTGGAAATGGAGGGATGGAGCGGAGGGAGGGCTGAAGGGACAGGGAGGAGGGACGGCTGGGGATGGAGGGGCGGAGAGGAGGGAGGGCTGGAGGGACAGGGAGGAGGGACGGCTGGGGATGGAGGGGCGGAGAGGAGGGAGGGCTGGGGATGGAGGGACAGGGAGGTGGGACCGCTGGGGATGGAGGGGCAGAGAGGAGGGAGGGCTGGGGATGGAGGGGCGGAGAGGAGGGAGGGCTGGGGATGGAGGGAAGGAGAGGGAAGATGGAGGGACGGGGAGGAGGGAGGGACGGAGAGGACGGATGGTGGAGGGATACGGTGGCTTTGTTTGGACAAGAGCAGGTGATTCGTCAGGGACAGCTGGAGACAGCAGCAGAGGCTGCAGCTGCTGAGGAGAGGAGGAAAGGAGGAGGAAAGGAAGAGGAGAGGAGGAGAAGAGCAGGAACAGAGGAGCAGACATGCTGCAGAAGTCCTTCAGACCTGCGACCAGTCAGTCAGTCTGTATCGACCGGCCATCAGCTCTCCTGGGTCCTGCATGCCACCACTATAGAGTAAGCGAATCACCTGAGGTTTCTCTCATTCACTACCAGAACCACTACCTACCCATATTCAAAAATAGCCTAAGTGAGTAGCAGTGCTGAACTAGGATCAGTTTTAGATCATAATGAGTAAGTGGTCACAACGGAGGGTAGAGGGTAGAGTGAGAGACATGGAGGGTAGAGAGGGGGATAGATGGAGGCTAGAGAGAGAGAGACATGGAGGGTAGAGAGGGGGGTAGATGGAGGGAAGAGAGAGAGAGACATGGAGGGTAGAGAGAGAAACATGGAGGATAGAGAGGGGGTTAGATGGAGGGTAGAGAGAGAGACATGGCGGGTAGAGAGGGGGGTAGATGGAGGGTAGAGAGAGAGACATGGAGGGTAGAGAGGGGGGTAGATGGAGGGTAGAGAGAGACATGGAGGGTAGAGAGAGAGACATGGAGGGTAGAGAGAGAGACATGGAGGGGAGAGAGGGGGGTAGATGGAGGGTAGAGAGGGGGATAGATGGAGGGTAGAGAGGGGGATAGATAGAGGGTAGAGAGGGGGTAGATGGAGGGTAGAGAGGGGGGTAGATGGAGGGTAGAGAGAGGGTAGATGGAGGGTAGAGAGGGGGATAGATGGAGGGTAGAGAAGGAAACATGGAGGGTAGAGAGGGGGGTAGATGGAGGGTAGAGAGAGGGTAGATGGAGGGTAGAGAGGGGGATAGATGGAGGGTAGAGAAGGAAACATGGAGGGTAGAGAGGGGGGTAGATGGAGGGTAGAGAGAGGGTAGATGGAGGGTAGAGAGGGGGATAGATGGAGGGTAGAGAAGGAAACATGGAGGGTAGAGAGGGGGGTAGATGGAGGGTAGAGAGGGGGGTAGATGGAGGGTAGAGAGGGGGGTAGGTAAAGGGTAGAGTGGGGGATAGAATATAAACCACCAGAATATAAACCACCACCAGAATATAAACCACCAACAGAATTTAAACCACCAACAGAATATAAACCACCCACAGAATATAAACCACCAACAGAATATAAACCAACAGAATATAAACCACCAACAGAATATAAACCACCAAGAGAATATAAACCATCAACAGAATATAAACCACCAACAGAATATAAATCACCAACAGAATATAAACCACCAAGAGAATATAAACCACCAACAGAATATAAACCACCAACAGAATATAAACCACCAACAGAATATAAACCACCAACAGAATATAAACCAACAACATATAAACCACCAGAATATAAACCACCAACAGAATATAAATCACCAACAGAATATAAACCAACAACATATAAACCACCAGAATATAAACCACCAACAGAATATAAACCACCAACAGAATATAAACCAACAGAATATAAACCACCAACAGAATATAAACCAACAGAATATAAATCAACAGAATATAAACCACCAACAGAATATAAACCACCAACAGAATATAAACCACCAACAGAATATAAACCACCAACAGAATATAAACCAACAGAATATAAACCACCAACAGAATATAAACCACCAACAGAATATAAACCAACAGAATATAAACCACCAACAGAATATAAACCACCAACAGAATATAAACCAACAACAGAATATAAATCACCAACAGAATATAAACCACCAACAGAATATAAACCAACAGAATATAAACCACCAACAGAATATAAACCACCAGAATATAAACCAGCCAACAGAATATAAACCAACAGAATATAAACCAACAGAATATAAACCACCAACAGAATATAAACCAACAACAGAATATAAACCACCAAGAGAATATAAACCACCAGAATATAAACCACCAACAGAATATAAACCA
Source organism: Oncorhynchus mykiss (assembly GCF_013265735.2). NCBI lineage: Eukaryota > Metazoa > Chordata > Actinopteri > Salmoniformes > Salmonidae > Oncorhynchus > Oncorhynchus mykiss. Next base: position 1,352,817 of record NC_048576.1, on the reverse strand, counting down.
ACAGAATAGAAACCACCAACAGAATATAAACCAACAGAATATAAACCACCAACAGAATATAAACCACCAACAGAATATAAACCAACAACAGAATATAAACCACCAAGAGAATATAAACCAACAGAATATAAACCACCAACAGAATATAAACCAACAGAATAGAAACCACCAACAGAATATAAACCAACAGAATATAAACCACCAACAGAATATAAACCAACAGAATATAAACCACCAACAGAATATAAACCACCAACAGAATAGAAACCACCAACAGAATATAAATCACCAACAGAATATAAACCAACAGAATATAAACCACCAACAGAATATAAACCAACAGAATATAAACCACCAACAGAATATAAACCACCAACAGAATATAAATCAACAGAATATAAACCAACAGAATATAAACCAACAGAATATAAACCAACAGAATATAAACCTACAGAATATAAACCACCAACAGAATATAAACCAACAGAATATAAACCAACAGAATATAAACCAACAGAATATAAACCACCAACAGAATATAAACCAACAGAATATGAACCAACAGAATATAAACCACCAACAGAATATAAACCAACAGAATATAAACCAACAGAATATAAACCAACAGAATATAAACCAACAGAATATAAATCACCAACAGAATATAAATCACCAACAGAATATAAACCACCAACAGAATATAAACCAACAGAATATAAACCAACAGAATATAAATCACCAACAGAATATAAACCACCAACAGAATATAAACCAACAGAATATAAACCACCAACAGAATATAAACCAACAGAATATAAACCAACAGAATATAAACCACCAGAATATAAACCAACAGAATATAAACCACCAGAATATGAACCAACAGAATATAAACCACCAACAGAATATGAACCAACAGAATATAAACCACCAACAGAATATAAACCAACAGAATATAAACCACCAACAGAATATAAACCAACAGAATATAAACCAACAGAATATAAACCAACAGAATATTTTTTTATTTAATTGTTTTTATTTCATCTTTATTTAACCAGGTCGGCTAGTTGAGAACAAGTTCTCATTTGCAACTGCGACCTGGACAAGATAAAGCATAGCAGTGTGAGCAGACAACACAGAGTTACACATGGAGTAAACAATTAACAAGTCAATAACACAGTAGAAAACAAAGGGGGAGTCTATATACAATGTGTGCAAAAGGCATGAGGAGGTAGGCGAATAATTACAATTTTGCAGATTAACACTGGAGTGATAAATGATCAGATGGTCATGTACAGGTAGAGATATTGGTGTGCAAAAGAGCAGAAAAGTAAATAAATAAAAACAGTATGGGGATGAGGTAGGTGAAAATGGGTGGGCTATTTACCAATAGACTATGTACAGCTGCAGCGATCGGTTAGCTGCTCAGATAGCTGATGTTTGAAGTTGGTGAGGGAGATAAAAGTCTCCAACTTCAGCGATTTTTGCAATTCGTTCCAGTCACAGGCAGGAGAGTACTGGAACGAAAGGCGGCCAAATTAGGTGTTGGCTTTAGGGATGATCAGTGAGATACACCTGCTGGAGCGCGTGCTACGGATGGGTGTTGCCATCGTGACCAGTGAGCTGAGATAAGGCGGAGCTTTACCTAGCATGGACTTGTAGATGACCTGGAGCCAGTGGGTCTGGCGACGAATATGTAGCGAGGGCCAGCCGACTAGAGCATACAAGTCGCAGTGGTGGGTGGTATAAGGTGCTTTAGAGACAAAACGGATGGCACTGTGATAGACTGCATCCAGTTTGCTGAGTAGAGTGTTGGAAGCCATTTTGTAGATGACATCGCCGAAGTTGAGGATCGGTAGGATAGTCAGTTTTACTAGGGTAAGCTTGGCGGCGTGAGTGAAGGAGGCTTTGTTGCGGAATAGAAAGCCGACTCTTGATTTGATTTTCGATTGGAGATGTTTGATATGAGTCTGGAAGGAGAGTTTGCAGTCTAGCCAGACACCTAGGTACTTATAGATGTCCACATATTCTAGGTCGGAACCATCCAGGGTGGTGATGCTAGTCGGGCATGCGGGTGCAGGCAGCGATCGGTTGAAAAGCATGTATTTGGTTTTACTAGCGTTTAAGAGCAGTTGGAGGCCACGGAAGGAGTGTTGTATGGCATTGAAGCTTGTTTGGAGGTTAGATAGCACAGTGTCCAATGACGGGCCGAAAGTATATAGAATGGTGTCGTCTGCGTAGAGGTGGATCAGGGAATCGCCCGCAGCAAGAGCAACATCATTGATGTATACAGAGAAAAGAGTCGGCCCGATAATTAAACCAACAGAATATAAACTAACAGAATATAAACCTACAGAATATAAACCACCAACAGAATATAAACCACCAACAGAATATAAATCACCAAGAGAATATAAACCAGCAGAATATAAACCAACAGAATATAAACCAACAGAATATAAACCTACAGAATATAAACCACCAACAGAATATAAACCACCAACAGAATATAAATCACCAACAGAATATAAACCAACAGAATATAAACCACCAACAGAATATAAACAACCAACAGAATATAAACCACCAACAGAATATAAACCACCAACAGAATAAAAACCAACAAGAGGATATAAACCAACAAGGATATAAACCATCAGAATTTAAACCAACAGAATATAAACCAACAACAGAATTTAAACCAACAGAATATAAACCAACAACAGAATATAAACCAACAGAATATAAACCACCAACAGAATATAAACCACCAACAGAATATAAACCAACAGAATATAAACCAACAACAGAATATAAATCACCAACAGAATATAAACCACCAACAGAATATAAACCAACAGAATATAAACCACCAACAGAATATAAACCACCAGAATATAAACCACCAACAGAATATAAACCACCAACAGAATATAAACCACCAACAGAATATAAACCAACAGAATAGAAACCACCAACAGAATATAAACCACCAACAGAATATAAACCACCAGAATATAAACCACCAACAGAATATAAACCACCAACAGAATATAAACCAACAGAATATAAACCACCAACAGAATATAAACCACCAGAATATAAACCACCAACAGAATATAAACCACCAACAGAATATAAACCACCAACAGAATATAAACCACCAACAGAATATAAACCAACAGAATAGAAACCACCAACAGAATATAAACCACCAACAGAATATAAGCCACCAACAGAATATAAACCAACAGAATATAAACCACCAACAGAATAGAAACCACCAACAGAATATAAACCACCAACAGAATATAAACCACCAACAGAATATAAATCAACAGAATATAAACCAACAGAATATAAACCAACAGAATATAAACCAACAGAATATAAACCTACAGAATATAAACCACCAACAGAATATAAACCAACAGAATATAAACCAACAGAATATAAACCAACAGAATATAAACCAACAGAATATAAACCACCAACAGAATATAAACCAACAGAATATAAACCAACAGAATATAAACCAACAGAATATAAACCAACAGAATATAAACCACCAACAGAATATAAACCACCAACAGAATATAAACCAACAGAATATAAACCAACAGAATATAAACCAACAGAATATAAATCACCAACAGAATATAAACCAACAGAATATAAACCACCAACAGAATATAAACCAACAGAATATAAACCAACAGAATATAAACCACCAACAGAATATAAACCAACAGAATATAAACCACCAACAGAATATAAACCAACAGAATATAAACCAACAGAATATAAACCAACAGAATATAAACCACCAACAGAATATAAACCAACAGAATATAAACCAACAGAATATAAACCACCAACAGAATATAAACCAACAGAATATAAACCAACAGAATATAAACCACCAGAATATAAACCACCAACAGAATATAAACCAACAGAATATAAACCTACAGAATATAAACCACCAACAGAATTTAAACCACCAACAGAATATAAACCAACAGAATATAAAACACCAGAATATAAACCACCAACAGAATATAAACCAACAGAATATAAACCAACAGAATATAAACCAACAGAATATTTTTTTATTTAATTGTTTTTATTTCACCTTTATTTAACCAGGTAGGCTAGTTGAGAACAAGTTCTCATTTGCAACTGCGACCTGGACAAGATAAAGCATAGCAGTGTGAGCAGACAACACAGAGTTACACATGGAGTAAACAATTAACAAGTCAATAACACAGTAGAAAACAAAGGGGGAGTCTATATACAATGTGTGCAAAAGGCATGAGGAGGTAGGCGAATAATTACAATTTTGCAGATTAACACTGGAGTGATAAATGATCAGATGGTCATGTACAGGTAGAGATATTGGTGTGCAAAAGAGCAGAAAAGTAAATAAATAAAAACAGTATGGGGATGAGGTAGGTGAAAATGGGTGGGCTATTTACCAATAGACTATGTACAGCTGCAGCGATCGGTTAGCTGCTCAGATAGCTGATGTTTGAAGTTGGTGAGGGAGATAAAAGTCTCCAACTTCAGCGATTTTTGCAATTCGTTCCAGTCACAGGCAGGAGAGTACTGGAACGAAAGGCGGCCAAATGAGGTGTTGGCTTTAGGGATGATCAGTGAGATACACCTGCTGGAGCGCGTGCTACGGATGGGTGTTGCCATCGTGACCAGTGAGCTGAGATAAGGCGGAGCTTTACCTAGCATGGACTTGTAGATGACCTGGAGCCAGTGGGTCTGGCGACGAATATGTAGCGAGGGCCAGCCGACTAGAGCATACAAGTCGCAGTGGTGGGTGGTATAAGGTGCTTTAGAGACAAAACGGATGGCACTGTGATAGACTGCATCCAGTTTGCTGAGTAGAGTGTTGGAAGCCATTTTGTAGATGACATCGCCGAAGTCGAGGATCGGTAGGATAGTCAGTTTTACTAGGGTAAGCTTGGCGGCGTGAGTGAAGGAGGCTTTGTTGCGGAATAGAAAGCCGACTCTTGATTTGATTTTCGATTGGAGATGTTTGATATGAGTCTGGAAGGAGAGTTTGCAGTCTAGCCAGACACCTAGGTACTTATAGATGTCCACATATTCTAGGTCGGAACCATCCAGGGTGGTGATGCTAGTCGGGCATGCGGGTGCAGGCAGCGATCGGTTGAAAAGCATGTATTTGGTTTTACTAGCGTTTAAGAGCAGTTGGAGGCCACGGAAGGAGTGTTGTATGGCATTGAAGCTTGTTTGGAGGTTAGATAGCACAGTGTCCAATGACGGGCCGAAAGTATATAGAATGGTGTCGTCTGCGTAGAGGTGGATCAGGGAATCGCCCGCAGCAAGAGCAACATCATTGATGTATACAGAGAAAAGAGTCGGCCCGATAATTAAACCAACAGAATATAAACTAACAGAATATAAACCTACAGAATATAAACCACCAACAGAATATAAACCACCAACAGAATATAAATCACCAAGAGAATATAAACCAGCAGAATATAAACCAACAGAATATAAACCAACAGAATATAAACCTACAGAATATAAACCACCAACAGAATATAAACCACCAACAGAATATAAATCACCAACAGAATATAAACCAACAGAATATAAACCACCAACAGAATATAAACAACCAACAGAATATAAACCACCAACAGAATATAAACCACCAACAGAATAAAAACCAACAAGAGGATATAAACCAACAAGGATATAAACCAACAGAATTTAAACCAACAGAATATAAACCAACAACAGAATTTAAACCAACAGAATATAAACCAACAACAGAATATAAACCAACAGAATATAAACCAACAACAGAATATAAACCAACAGAATATAAACCAACAGAATATAAACCAGCAACAAAATATAAACCAACAACAGAATTTAAACCAAGAGAATATAAACCAACAACAGAATATAAACCAAAAGAATATAAACCAACAGAATATAAACTAACAACATAATTTAAACCAACACAATATAAAACAACAACAGAATATAAAACAACAGAATATAAACCAACACAATAAAAAACAACAACAGAATATAAACCAACAGAAAATAAACCACCAACAGAATATAAACCAGCAACAAAATATAAACCAACAACAGAATTTAAACCAACAGAATATAAACCACCAACAGAATATAAACCAACAGAATATAAACCAACAGAATATAAACCACCAACAGAATAAAAACCAGCAACAAAATATAAACCAACAACAGAATTTAAACCAACAGAATATAAACCAACAACAGAATATAACCCACCAACAGAATATAAACAAAAAGAATATAAACCACCAACAGAATTTAAACCACCAAAAGAAAATAAACCACCAACAGAATATAAACCACCAACAGAAAATAAACCCCCAACAGAATATAAACCAACAGAATATAAACCACCAACAGAATATAAACCACAAACAGAAAATAAACCACCAACAGAATATAAACCAACAACAGAATATAAACCAACAGAATATAAACCAACAGAATATAAACCAACAACAGAATATAAACCAACAGAATATAAACCAACAGAATATAAACCAACAGAATATAAACCAACAGAATATAAACCAACAACAGAATATAAACCAACAGAATATAAACCAACAGAATATAAACCAACAGAATATAAACCACCAGAATATAAACCACCAGAATATAAACCACCAGAATATGAACCAACAGAATATAAACCACCAACAGAATATGAACCAACAGAATATAAACCACCAACAGAATATAAACCAACAGAATATAAACCACCAACAGAATATAAACCAACAGAATATAAACCAACAGAATATAAACCAACAGAATATTTTTTTATTTAATTGTTTTTATTTCATCTTTATTTAACCAGGTCGGCTAGTTGAGAACAAGTTCTCATTTGCAACTGCGACCTGGACAAGATAAAGCATAGCAGTGTGAGCAGACAACACAGAGTTACACATGGAGTAAACAATTAACAAGTCAATAACACAGTAGAAAACAAAGGGGGAGTCTATATACAATGTGTGCAAAAGGCATGAGGAGGTAGGCGAATAATTACAATTTTGCAGATTAACACTGGAGTGATAAATGATCAGATGGTCATGTACAGGTAGAGATATTGGTGTGCAAAAGAGCAGAAAAGTAAATAAATAAAAACAGTATGGGGATGAGGTAGGTGAAAATGGGTGGGCTATTTACCAATAGACTATGTACAGCTGCAGCGATCGGTTAGCTGCTCAGATAGCTGATGTTTGAAGTTGGTGAGGGAGATAAAAGTCTCCAACTTCAGCGATTTTTGCAATTCGTTCCAGTCACAGGCAGGAGAGTACTGGAACGAAAGGCGGCCAAATTAGGTGTTGGCTTTAGGGATGATCAGTGAGATACACCTGCTGGAGCGCGTGCTACGGATGGGTGTTGCCATCGTGACCAGTGAGCTGAGATAAGGCGGAGCTTTACCTAGCATGGACTTGTAGATGACCTGGAGCCAGTGGGTCTGGCGACGAATATGTAGCGAGGGCCAGCCGACTAGAGCATACAAGTCGCAGTGGTGGGTGGTATAAGGTGCTTTAGAGACAAAACGGATGGCACTGTGATAGACTGCATCCAGTTTGCTGAGTAGAGTGTTGGAAGCCATTTTGTAGATGACATCGCCGAAGTTGAGGATCGGTAGGATAGTCAGTTTTACTAGGGTAAGCTTGGCGGCGTGAGTGAAGGAGGCTTTGTTGCGGAATAGAAAGCCGACTCTTGATTTGATTTTCGATTGGAGATGTTTGATATGAGTCTGGAAGGAGAGTTTGCAGTCTAGCCAGACACCTAGGTACTTATAGATGTCCACATATTCTAGGTCGGAACCATCCAGGGTGGTGATGCTAGTCGGGCATGCGGGTGCAGGCAGCGATCGGTTGAAAAGCATGTATTTGGTTTTACTAGCGTTTAAGAGCAGTTGGAGGCCACGGAAGGAGTGTTGTATGGCATTGAAGCTTGTTTGGAGGTTAGATAGCACAGTGTCCAATGACGGGCCGAAAGTATATAGAATGGTGTCGTCTGCGTAGAGGTGGATCAGGGAATCGCCCGCAGCAAGAGCAACATCATTGATGTATACAGAGAAAAGAGTCGGCCCGATAATTAAACCAACAGAATATAAACTAACAGAATATAAACCTACAGAATATAAACCACCAACAGAATATAAACCACCAACAGAATATAAATCACCAAGAGAATATAAACCAGCAGAATATAAACCAACAGAATATAAACCAACAGAATATAAACCTACAGAATATAAACCACCAACAGAATATAAACCACCAACAGAATATAAATCACCAACAGAATATAAACCAACAGAATATAAACCACCAACAGAATATAAACAACCAACAGAATATAAACCACCAACAGAATATAAACCACCAACAGAATAAAAACCAACAAGAGGATATAAACCAACAAGGATATAAACCATCAGAATTTAAACCAACAGAATATAAACCAACAACAGAATTTAAACCAACAGAATATAAACCAACAACAGAATATAAACCAACAGAATATAAACCACCAACAGAATATAAACCACCAACAGAATATAAACCAACAGAATATAAACCAACAACAGAATATAAATCACCAACAGAATATAAACCACCAACAGAATATAAACCAACAGAATATAAACCACCAACAGAATATAAACCACCAGAATATAAACCACCAACAGAATATAAACCACCAACAGAATATAAACCACCAACAGAATATAAACCAACAGAATAGAAACCACCAACAGAATATAAACCACCAACAGAATATAAACCACCAACAGAATATAAACCAACAGAATAGAAACCACCAGAATATAAACCACCAACAGAATATAAACCACCAACAGAATATAAGCCACCAACAGAATATAAACCAACAGAATATAAACCACCAACAGAATAGAAACCACCAACAGAATATAAACCACCAACAGAATATAAATCACCAACAGAATATAAACCAACAGAATATAAACCACCAACAGAATATAAACCAACAGAATATAAACCACCAACAGAATATAAACCACCAACAGAATATAAATCAACAGAATATAAACCAACAGAATATAAACCAACAGAATATAAACCAACAGAATATAAACCAACAGAATATAAACCTACAGAATATAAACCACCAACAGAATATAAACCAACAGAATATAAACCAACAGAATATAAACCAACAGAATATAAACCAACAGAATATAAACCACCAACAGAATATAAACCAACAGAATATAAACCAACAGAATATAAACCAACAGAATATAAACCAACAGAATATAAACCACCAACAGAATATAAACCACCAACAGAATATAAACCAACAGAATATAAACCAACAGAATATAAACCAACAGAATATAAATCACCAACAGAATATAAACCAACAGAATATAAACCACCAACAGAATATAAACCAACAGAATATAAACCAACAGAATATAAACCACCAACAGAATATAAACCAACAGAATATAAACCACCAACAGAATATAAACCAACAGAATATAAACCAACAGAATATAAACCAACAGAATATAAACCACCAACAGAATATAAACCAACAGAATATAAACCAACAGAATATAAACCACCAACAGAATATAAACCAACAGAATATAAACCAACAGAATATAAACCACCAGAATATAAACCACCAACAGAATATAAACCAACAGAATATAAACCTACAGAATATAAACCACCAACAGAATTTAAACCACCAACAGAATATAAACCAACAGAATATAAAACACCAGAATATAAACCACCAACAGAATATAAACCAACAGAATATAAACCAACAGAATATAAACCAACAGAATATTTTTTTATTTAATTGTTTTTATTTCACCTTTATTTAACCAGGTAGGCTAGTTGAGAACAAGTTCTCATTTGCAACTGCGACCTGGACAAGATAAAGCATAGCAGTGTGAGCAGACAACACAGAGTTACACATGGAGTAAACAATTAACAAGTCAATAACACAGTAGAAAACAAAGGGGGAGTCTATATACAATGTGTGCAAAAGGCATGAGGAGGTAGGCGAATAATTACAATTTTGCAGATTAACACTGGAGTGATAAATGATCAGATGGTCATGTACAGGTAGAGATATTGGTGTGCAAAAGAGCAGAAAAGTAAATAAATAAAAACAGTATGGGGATGAGGTAGGTGAAAATGGGTGGGCTATTTACCAATAGACTATGTACAGCTGCAGCGATCGGTTAGCTGCTCAGATAGCTGATGTTTGAAGTTGGTGAGGGAGATAAAAGTCTCCAACTTCAGCGATTTTTGCAATTCGTTCCAGTCACAGGCAGGAGAGTACTGGAACGAAAGGCGGCCAAATGAGGTGTTGGCTTTAGGGATGATCAGTGAGATACACCTGCTGGAGCGCGTGCTACAGATGGGTGTTGCCATCGTGACCAGTGAGCTGAGATAAGGCGGAGCTTTACCTAGCATGGACTTGTAGATGACCTGGAGCCAGTGGGTCTGGCGACGAATATGTAGCGAGGGCCAGCCGACTAGAGCATACAAGTCGCAGTGGTGGGTGGTATAAGGTGCTTTAGAGACAAAACGGATGGCACTGTGATAGACTGCATCCAGTTTGCTGAGTAGAGTGTTGGAAGCCATTTTGTAGATGACATCGCCGAAGTCGAGGATCGGTAGGATAGTCAGTTTTACTAGGGTAAGCTTGGCGGCGTGAGTGAAGGAGGCTTTGTTGCGGAATAGAAAGCCGACTCTTGATTTGATTTTCGATTGGAGATGTTTGATATGAGTCTGGAAGGAGAGTTTGCAGTCTAGCCAGACACCTAGGTACTTATAGATGTCCACATATTCTAGGTCGGAACCATCCAGGGTGGTGATGCTAGTCGGGCATGCGGGTGCAGGCAGCGATCGGTTGAAAAGCATGTATTTGGTTTTACTAGCGTTTAAGAGCAGTTGGAGGCCACGGAAGGAGTGTTGTATGGCATTGAAGCTTGTTTGGAGGTTAGATAGCACAGTGTCCAATGACGGGCCGAAAGTATATAGAATGGTGTCGTCTGCGTAGAGGTGGATCAGGGAATCGCCCGCAGCAAGAGCAACATCATTGATGTATACAGAGAAAAGAGTCGGCCCGATAATTAAACCAACAGAATATAAACTAACAGAATATAAACCTACAGAATATAAACCACCAACAGAATATAAACCACCAACAGAATATAAATCACCAAGAGAATATAAACCAGCAGAATATAAACCAACAGAATATAAACCAACAGAATATAAACCTACAGAATATAAACCACCAACAGAATATAAACCACCAACAGAATATAAATCACCAACAGAATATAAACCAACAGAATATAAACCACCAACAGAATATAAACAACCAACAGAATATAAACCACCAACAGAATATAAACCACCAACAGAATAAAAACCAACAAGAGGATATAAACCAACAGAATTTAAACCAACAGAATATAAACCAACAACAGAATTTAAACCAACAGAATATAAACCAACAACAGAATATAAACCAACAGAATATAAACCAACAACAGAATATAAACCAACAGAATATAAACCAACAGAATATAAACCAGCAACAAAATATAAACCAACAACAGAATTTAAACCAAGAGAATATAAACCAACAACAGAATATAAACCAAAAGAATATAAACCAACAGAATATAAACTAACAACATAATTTAAACCAACACAATATAAAACAACAACAGAATATAAAACAACAGAATATATACCACCAACAGAATATAAACCAACATAATATAAACCAACAGAATATAAACCACCAACAGAATATAAACCAGCAACAAAATATAAACCAACAACAGAATTTAAACCAACAGAATATAAACCACCAACAGAATATAAACCAACAGAATATAAACCAACAGAATATAAACCACCAACAGAATAAAAACCAGCAACAAAATATAAACCAACAACAGAATTTAAACCAACAGAATATAAACCAACAACAGAATATAACCCACCAACAGAATATAAACAAAAATAATATAAACCACCAACAGAATTTAAACCACCAAAAGAAAATAAACCACCAACAGAATATAAACCACCAACAGAAAATAAACCACCAACAGAATATAAACCAACAGAATATAAACCACCAACAGAATATAAACCACAAACAGAAAATAAACCACCAACAGAATATAAACCAACAACAGAATATAAACCAACAGAATATAAACCAACAGAATATAAACCAACAACAGAATATAAACCAACAGAATATAAACCAACAGAATATAAACCAACAGAATATAAACCAACAGAATATAAACCAACAACAGAATATAAACCAACAGAATATAAACCAACAGAATATAAACCGACAACAGAATATAAACCAACAACAGAATATAAACCAACAGAATATAAACCAACAGAATATAAACCAAAAACAGAAGACAAACCACCAACAGAATATAAACCAACAACAGAATATAAACCAACAGAATATAAATCACCAACAGAATATAAACCAACAGAATATAAACCAACAGAATATAAACCAAAAGAATATAAACCACCAACAGAATATAAACCACCAACAGAATACAAACCACCAACAGAATATAAACCAACAACAGAATATGAACCAAAAACAGAATATAAATCACCAACAGAATATAAACCAACAGAATATAAACCAACAGAATATAAACTACCAACAGAATTTAAACCACCAACAGAATATAAACCAACAGAATATAAAACAACAGAATATAAACCAACAGAATATAAACCACCAACATAATTTAAACCAACAGAATATAAACCAACAACAGAATATAAACCAACAGAATATAAACCACCAACATAATTTAAACCAACAGAATATCAACCAACAACAGAATATAAACCAACAGAATTTAAACCACCAACAGAATATAAACCAACAGAATATAAACCAACAGAATATAAACCAACAGAATATAAACCACCAACAGAATATAAACCAACAGAATATAAACCACCAACATAATTTAAACCAACAGAATATAAACCAACAACAGAATATAAACCAACAGAATATAAACCACCAACATAATTTAAACCAACAGAATATAAACCAACAACAGAATATAAACCAACAGAATATAAACCACTAACAGAAAATAAACCACCAACAGAATATAAACCAACAGAATATAAACCAACAACAGAATATAAACCAACAGAATATAAACCAACAGAATATAAACCAACAACAGAATATAAACCAACAGAATATAAACCAACAGAATATAAACCAACAGAATATAAAACAACAACAGAATATAAAAAAACAGAACATAAACCAACAGAATATAAACCACCAACAGAAAATAAACCAGCAACAAAATATAAACCAACAACAGAATTTAAACCACCAGAATATAAACCAACAACAGAATATAACCCACCAACAGAATATAAACCAGCAACAAAATATAAACCAACAACAGAATTTAAACCACCAGAATATAAACCAACAACAGAATATAACCCACCAACAGAATATAAACCAGCAACAAAATATAAAACAACAACAGAATTTAAACCAACAGAATATAAACCAACAGAAAATAAACCACCAACAGAATATAAACCAACAAAATATAAACCAACAGAATATAAACCAACAGAATATAAACCTACAGAATATAAACCAACAGAATATAAACCAACAGAAAATAAACCACCAACAGAATATAAACCAGCAACAAAATATAAACCAACAAAATATAAACCAACAGAATATAAACCACCAACAGAATATAAACCAGCAACAAAATATAAACCAACAAAATATAAACCAACAGAATATAAACCAACAGAATATAAACCAACAACAGAATATAACCCACCAACAGAATATAAATCACTGACAGAATATACACCAAAAACAGAATATAAATCACCAACAGAATTTAAACCAACAACTTGAATATAATCCACCAACAGAATATAAACCAACAACAGAATATAAACCAACAGAAAATAAACCACCAACAGAATATAAACCAGCAACAAAATATAAAACAACAACAGAATTTAAACCAACAGAATATAAACCAACAGAAAATAAACCACCAACAGAATATAAACCAGCAACAAAATATAAACCAACAGAATATAAACCAACAGAATATAAACCTACAGAATATAAACCAACAGAATATAAACCAACAGAAAATAAACCACCAACAGAATATAAACCAGCAACAAAATATAAACCAACAAAATATAAACCAACAGAATATAAACCAACAGAATATAAACCACCAACAGAATATAAACCAGCAACAAAATATAAACCAACAAAATATAAACCAACAGAATATAAACCAACAGAATATAAACCAACAGAATATAAACCTACAGAATATAAACCAACAGAATATAACCCAAATGTATATAAACCAACTGAATATAAACCAACAGAATATAAACCAACAGAATATAAACCATCAACAGAATATAAACCAGCAACAAAATATAAACCAACAAAATATAAACCAACAGAATATAAACCAACAGAATATAAACCACCAACAGAATATAAACCAGCAACAAAATATAAACCAACAAAATATAAACCAACAGAATATAAACCAACAGAATATAAACCACCAACAGAATATAAACCAGCAACAAAATATAAACCAACAAAATATAAACCAACAGAATATAAACCAACAGAATATAAACCTACAGAATATAAACCAACAGAATATAACCCAAATGAATATAAACCAACTGAATATAAACCAACAGAATATAAACCAACAGAATATAAACCATCAACAGAATATAAACCACCGACAGAATATAAATCACCAACAGAATATAAACCAACAGAATATAAACCACCAGAATATAAACCACAAACAGAAAATAAACCACCAACAGAATATAAACCACCAACAGAATATAAACCAACAACAGAATATAAACCAACAGAATATAAACCAACAGAATATAAACTACCAACAGAAAATAAACCACCAAAAGAATATAAACAACCAACAGAATATAAACCACCAACAGAATATAAACCACCAACAGAATATAAACCAACAACAGAATATAAACCAACAGAATATAAACCAACAGAATATAAACTACCAACAGAAAATAAACCACCAAAAGAATATAAACAACCAACAGAATATAAACCACAAACAGAAAATAAACCACCAAAAGAATTTAAACAACCAACAGAATATAAACCACCAACAGAATATAAACCACCAACAGAATATAAACCAACAGAATATAAACCAACAGAATATAAACTACCAACAGAAAATAAACCACCAAAAGAATATAAACAACCAACAGAATATAAACCACCAACAGAATATAAACCAACAACAGAATATAAACCACCAACATAATTTAAACCACCAACAGAATATAAACCAACAGAATATAAACCAACAGAATATAAACTACCAACAGAATTTAAACCACCAACAGAATATAAACCAACAGAATATAAACCAACAGAATATAAACCACCAACAGAATTTAAACCAACAGAATATAAACCAACAACAGAATATAAACCAACAGAATATAAATCACCAACAGAATATAAACCACCAACAGAATAAAAACCACCAACAGGATATAAACCAACAGAATATAAACCAACAGAATATAAACCAACAACAGAATTTAAACCAACAGAATATAAACCAACAGAATATAAACCAACAGAATATAAACCAACAGAATATAAACCAACAGAATATAAACCAACAGAATATAAATCACCAACAGAATATAAACCAACAGAATATAAACAACCAACAGAATATAAACCACAAACAGAAAATAAACCACCAACAGAATATAAACCACCAACAGAATATAAACCAACAACAGAATATAAACCACCAACAGAATTTAAACCACCAACAGAATATAAACCAACAGAATATAAACCAACAGAATATAAACTACCAACAGAATTTAAACCACCAACAGAATATAAACCAACAGAATATAAACCACCAACAGAATATAAACCAGCAACAAAATATAAACCAACAAAATATAAACCAACAGAATATAAACCAACAGAATATAAACCAACAGAATATAAACCTACAGAATATAAACCAACAGAATATAACCCAAATGAATATAAACTAACTGAATATAAACCAACAGAATATAAACCATCAACAGAATATAAACCACCGACAGAATATAAATCACCAACAGAATATAAATCACCAACAGAATATAAATCAACAGAATATAAACCAACAGAATATAAACCAAAAGAATATAAACCACCAACAGAATATAAACCAACAACAGAATATAAACCACCAACAGAATTTAAACCACCAACAGAATATAAACCAACAGAATATAAACTACCAACAGAATTTAAACCACCAACAGAATATAAACCAACAGAATATAAACCAACAGAATATAAAGCACCAACAGAATTTAAACCAACAGAAAATAAACCACCAACAGAATATAAACCAGCAACAAAATATAAACCAACAAAATATAAACCAACAGAATATAAACCACCAACAGAATATAAACCAGCAACAAAATATAAAAAAACAGAATATAAACCAACAGAATATAAACCACCAACAGAATATAAACCACCGACAGAATATAAATCACCAACAGAATATAAATCACCAACAGAATATAAACCAACAGAATATAAACCAACAGAAAATAAACCACCAACAGAATATAAACCAGCAACAAAATATAAACCAACAACAGAATTTAAACCAACAGAATATGAACCAACAACAGAATATAACCCACCAACAGAATATAAATCACCAACAGAATATAAACCAACAGAATATAAAACAACAGAATATAAACCTACAGAATATAACCCAAATGAATATAAACCAACTGAATATAAACCAACAGAATATAAACCAACAGAATATAAACCATCAACAGAATATAAACCACCGACAGAATATAAATCACCAACAGAATATAAATCACCAACAGAATTTAAACCAACAGAATATAAACCAACAGAATATAAACCAACAGAATATAAACCACCAACATAATTTAAACCAACAGAATATAAACCAACAACAGAATATAAACTAACAGAATATAAACCACCAACATAATTTAAACCAACAGAATATAAACCAACAACAGAATATAAACCAACAGAATATAAACCACCAACATAATTTAAACCAACAGAATATAAACCAACAACAGAATATAAACCAACAGAATTTAAACCACCAACAGAATATAAACCAACAGAATATAAACCAACAGAATATAAACCAACAGAATATAAACCACCAACAGAATATAAACCAACAGAATATAAACCACCAACATCATTTAAACCAACAGAATATAAACCAACAACAGAATATAAACCAACAGAATATAAACCACCAACATAATTTAAACCAACAGAATATAAACCAAAAACAGAATATAAACCAACAGAATATAAACCAACAACAGAATATAAACCACCAACAGAATTTAAACCACCAACAGAATATAAACCAACAGAATATAAACCAACAGAATATAAACTACCAACAGAATTTAAACCACCAACAGAATATAAACCAACAGAATATAAACCAACAGAATATAAACCACCAACAGAATTTAAACCAACAGAAAATAAACCACCAACAGAATATAAACCAGCAACAAAATATAAACCAACAAAATATAAACCAACAGAATATAAACCACCAACAGAATATAAACCAGCAACAAAATATAAAAAAACAGAATATAAACCAACAGAATATAAACCACCAACAGAATATAAACCACCGACAGAATATAAATCACCAACAGAATATAAATCACCAACAGAATATAAACCAACAGAATATAAACCAACAGAAAATAAACCACCAACAGAATATAAACCAGCAACAAAATATAAACCAACAACAGAATTTAAACCAACAGAATATGAACCAACAACAGAATATAACCCACCAACAGAATATAAATCACCAACAGAATATAAACCAACAGAATATAAAACAACAGAATATAAACCTACAGAATATAACCCAAATGAATATAAACCAACTGAATATAAACCAACAGAATATAAACCAACAGAATATAAACCATCAACAGAATATAAACCACCGACAGAATATAAATCACCAACAGAATATAAATCACCAACAGAATTTAAACCACCAACAGAATATAAACCAACAGAATATAAACCAACAGAATATAAACCACCAACATAATTTAAACCAACAGAATATAAACCAACAACAGAATATAAACCAACAGAATATAAACCACCAACATAATTTAAACCAACAGAATATAAACCAACAACAGAATATAAACCAACAGAATATAAACCACCAACATAATTTAAACCAACAGAATATAAACCAACAACAGAATATAAACCAACAGAATTTAAACCACCAACAGAATATAAACCAACAGAATATAAACCAACAGAATATAAACCAACAGAATATAAACCACCAACAGAATATAAACCAACAGAATATAAACCACCAACATCATTTAAACCAACAGAATATAAACCAACAACAGAATATAAACCAACAGAATATAAACCACCAACATAATTTAAACCAACAGAATATAAACCAAAAACAGAATATAAACCAACAGAATATAAACCAACATAATATAAACCAACACAATATAAAACAACAGAATATAAACCACCAGAATATAAACCAGCAACAGAATATAAACCAACAGAATATAAAAAAACAGAACATAAACCAACAGAATATAAACCACCAACAGAATATAAACCACCAACAGAATATAAATCACCAACAGAATATAAACCAACAGAATATAAACCACCAACAGAATATAAACCACCAGAATATAAACCAGCAACAGAATATAAACCAACAACAGAATTTAAACCACCAGAATATAAACCAACAGAAAATAAACCACCAACAGAATATAAACCAGCAACAAAATATAAACCAACAGAATATAAACCAACAGAATATAAACCTACAGAATATAAACCAACAGAATATAAACCAACAGAAAATAAACCACCAACAGAATATAAACCAGCAACAAAATATAAACCAACAAAATATAAACCAACAGAATATAAACCACCAACAGAATATAAACCAGCAACAAAATATAAACCAACAAAATATAAACCAACAGAATATAAACCAACAGAATATAAACCAACAACAGAATATAACCCACCAACAGAATATAAATCACTGACAGAATATAAACCAAAAACAGAATATAAATCACCAACAGAATTTAAACCAACAACAGAATATAAACCACCAACAGAATATAAACCAACAACAGAATATAAACCAACAGAATATAAACCACCAACAGAAAATAAACCACCAACAGAATATAAACCAGCAACAAAATATAAAACAACAACAGAATTTAAACCAACAGAATATAAACCAACAGAAAATAAACCAACAACAGAATATAAACCAGCAACAAAATATAAACCAACAGAATATAAACCAACAGAATATAAACCTACAGAATATAAACCAACAGAATATAAACCAACAGAAAATAAACCACCAACAGAATATAAACCAGCAACAAAATATAAACCAACAACAGAATTTAAACCAACAGAATATAAACCACCAACAGAATATAAACCAACAGAATATAAACCAACAGAATATAAACCACCAACAGAATAAAAACCAGCAACAAAATATAAACCAGCAACAGAATTTAAACCAACAGAATATAAACCAACAACAGAATATAAACCAACAGAATATAAACCAACAGAATATAAACAAAAATAATATAAACCACCAACAGAATTTAAACCACCAACAGAAAATAAACCACAAACAGAATATAAACCACCAACAGAATATAAACCGACAACAGAATATAAACCAACAACAGAATATCAACCAACAGAATATAAACCAACAACAGAATATAAACCAACAGAATATAAACCACCAACAGAATATAAACCGACAACAGAATATAAACCAACAACAGAATATAAACCAACAGAATATAAACCAACAACAGAATATAAACCAACAGAATATAAACCAACAACAGAATATAAACCAACAGAATATAAACCACCAACAGAATATAAACCGACAACAGAATATAAACCAACAACAGAATATAAACCAACAGAATATAAACCAACAGAATATAAACCAAAAACAGAATACAAACCACCAACAGAATATAAACCAACAACAGAATATAAACCAACAGAATATAAATCACCAACAGAATATAAACCAACAGAATATAAACCAACAGAATATAAACCAAAAGAATATAGACCAAAAACAGAATACAAACCACCAACAGAATATAAACCAACAACAGAATATAAACCAACAGAATATAAATCACCAACAGAATATAAACCAACAGAATATAAACCAACAGAATATAAACCACCAACAGAATATAAACCACAAACAGAAAATAAACCACCAACAGAATATAAACCACCAACAGAATATAAACCACAAACAGAATATAAACCAACAACAGAATATAAACCAAAAACAGAATATAAACCACCAACAGAATATAAACCACAAACAGAATATAAACCACCAACAGAATATAAACCACCAACAGAATATAAACCAACAACAGAATATAAACCAAAAACAGAATATAAACCACCAACAGAATATAAACCAACAGAATATAAATCAACAGAATATAAACTACCAACAGAATTTAAACCACCAACAGAATATAAACCAACAGAATATAAACCAACAGAATATAAACCAACAGAATATAAACCACCAACATAATTTAAACCAACAGAATATAAACCAACAACATAATATAAACCAACACAATATAAACCACCAACAGAATATAAACCACCAACAGAATATAAACCAACAACAGAATATAAACCAAAAACAGAATATAAACCACCAACAGAATATAAACCAACAGAATATAAATCAACAGAATATAAACTACCAACAGAATTTAAACCACCAACAGAATATAAACCAACAGAATATAAACCAACAGAATATAAATCAACAGAATATAAACTACCAACAGAATTTAAACCACCAACAGAATATAAACCAACAGAATATAAACCAACAGAATATAAACCACCAACATAATTTAAACCAACAGAATATAAACCAACAACATAATATAAACCAACACAATATAAAACAACAACAGAATATAAACCAACAGAATATAAACCAACAGAATATAAACTAACAACATAATATAAACCAACACAATATAAAACAACAACAGAATATAAACCAACAGAATATAAACCACCAACAGAAAATAAACCACCAACAGAATATAAACCAGCAACAAAATATAAACCAACAACAGAATTTAAACCAACACAATATAAACCAACAACAGAATATAACCCACCAACAGAATATAAATCACCAACAGAATATAAACCAAAAACAGAATATAAATCACCAAGAGAATAAAAACCACCAACAGAATTTAAACCACCAAGAGAATATAAACCAACAGAATATAAACCACCAACAGAATATAAACCAGCAACAAAACATAAACCAACAAAATATAAACCAACAGAATATAAACCAACAGAATATAAACCTACAGAATATAAACCAACAGAATATAACCCAAATGAATATAAACTAACTGAATATAAACCAACAGAATATAAACCAACAGAATATAAACCACCAACAGAATATAAATCACCAACAGAATATAAACCAACAACAGAATATAAACCACCAACAGAATATAAACCAACAACAGAATATAAACCAACAGAATATAAACCACCAACAGAAAATAAACCACCAACAGAATATAAACCAGCAACAAAATATAAAACAACAACAGAATTTAAACCAACAGAATATAAACCAACAGAAAATAAACCAACAACAGAATATAAACCAGCAACAAAATATAAACCAACAGAATATAAACCAACAGAATATAAACCTACAGAATATAAACCAACAGAATATAAACCAACAGAAAATAAACCACCAACAGAATATAAACCAGCAACAAAATATAAACCAACAACAGAATTTAAACCAACAGAATATAAACCACCAACAGAATATAAACCAACAGAATATAAACCAACAGAATATAAACCACCAACAGAATAAAAACCAGCAACAAAATATAAACCAGCAACAGAATTTAAACCAACAGAATATAAACCAACAACAGAATATAAACCAACAGAATATAAACCAACAGAATATAAACAAAAATAATATAAACCACCAACAGAATTTAAACCACCAACAGAAAATAAACCACAAACAGAATATAAACCACCAACAGAATATAAACCGACAACAGAATATAAACCAACAACAGAATATCAACCAACAGAATATAAACCAACAACAGAATATAAACCAACAGAATATAAACCACCAACAGAATATAAACCGACAACAGAATATAAACCAACAACAGAATATAAACCAACAGAATATAAACCAACAGAATATAAACCAAAAACAGAATACAAACCACCAACAGAATATAAACCAACAACAGAATATAAACCAACAGAATATAAATCACCAACAGAATATAAACCAACAGAATATAAACCAACAGAATATAAACCAAAAGAATATAGACCAAAAACAGAATACAAACCACCAACAGAATATAAACCAACAACAGAATATAAACCAACAGAATATAAATCACCAACAGAATATAAACCAACAGAATATAAACCAACAGAATATAAACCACCAACAGAATATAAACCACAAACAGAAAATAAACCACCAACAGAATATAAACCACCAACAGAATATAAACCACAAACAGAATATAAACCAACAACAGAATATAAACCAAAAACAGAATATAAACCACCAACAGAATATAAACCACAAACAGAATATAAACCACCAACAGAATATAAACCACCAACAGAATATAAACCAACAACAGAATATAAACCAAAAACAGAATATAAACCACCAACAGAATATAAACCAACAGAATATAAATCAACAGAATATAAACTACCAACAGAATTTAAACCACCAACAGAATATAAACCAACAGAATATAAACCAACAGAATATAAACCAACAGAATATAAACCACCAACATAATTTAAACCAACAGAATATAAACCAACAACATAATATAAACCAACACAATATAAACCACCAACAGAATATAAACCACCAACAGAATATAAACCAACAACAGAATATAAACCAAAAACAGAATATAAACCACCAACAGAATATAAACCAACAGAATATAAATCAACAGAATATAAACTACCAACAGAATTTAAATCACCAACAGAATATAAACCAACAGAATATAAACCAACAGAATATAAATCAACAGAATATAAACTACCAACAGAATTTAAACCACCAACAGAATATAAACCAACAGAATATAAACCAACAGAATATAAACCACCAACATAATTTAAACCAACAGAATATAAACCAACAACATAATATAAACCAACACAATATAAAACAACAACAGAATATAAACCAACAGAATATAAACCAACAGAATATAAACTAACAACATAATATAAACCAACACAATATAAAACAACAACAGAATATAAACCAACAGAATATAAACCACCAACAGAAAATAAACCACCAACAGAATATAAACCAGCAACAAAATATAAACCAACAACAGAATTTAAACCAACACAATATAAACCAACAACAGAATATAACCCACCAACAGAATATAAATCACCAACAGAATATGAACCAAAAACAGAATATAAATCACCAAGAGAATAAAAACCACCAACAGAATTTAAACCACCAAGAGAATATAAACCAACAGAATATAAACCACCAACAGAATATAAACCAGCAACAAAACATAAACCAACAAAATATAAACCAACAGAATATAAACCAACAGAATATAAACCTACAGAATATAAACCAACAGAATATAACCCAAATGAATATAAACTAACTGAATATAAACCAACAGAATATAAACCAACAGAATATAAACCACCAACAGAATATAAACCATCAACAGAATTTAAACCACCAAGAGAATATAAACCAACAGAATATAAACCACCAACAGAATATAAACCAGCAACAAAACATAAACCAACAAAATATAAACCAACAGAATATAAACCAACAGAATATAAACCAACAGAATATAACCCAAATGAATATAAACTAACTGAATATAAACCAACAGAATATAAACCAACAGAATATAAACCACCAACAGAATATAAATCACCAACAGAATATAAACCAAAAACAGAATATAAATCACCAAGAGAATAAAAACCACCAACAGAATTTAAACCACCAAGAGAATATAAACCAACAGAATATAAACCACCAACAGAATATAAACCAGCAACAAAATATAAACCAACAAAATATAAACCTACAGAATATAAACCAACAGAATATAACCCAAATGAATATAAACTAACTGAATATAAACCAACAGAATATAAACCAACAGAATATAAACCATCAACAGAATATAAACCACCGACAGAATATAAATCACCAACAGAATATAAATCACCAACAGAATATAAATCACCAACAGAATATAAATCAACAGAATATAAACCAACAGAATATAAACCAAAAACAGAAAATAAACAACCAACAGAATATAAACCAACAACAGAATATAAACCACCAACAGAATTTAAACCACCAACAGAATATAAACCAACAGAATATAAACCAACAGAATATAAACTACCAACAGAATTTAAACCACCAACAGAATATAAACCAACAGAATATAAACCAACAGAATATAAACCACCAACAGAATTTAAACCAACAGAAAATAAACCACCAACAGAATATAAACCAGCAACAAAATATAAACCAACAAAATATAAACCAACAGAATATAAACCACCAACAGAATATAAACCAGCAACAAAATATAAAAAAACTGAATATAAACCAACAGAATATAAACCACCAACAGAATATAAACCACCGACAGAATATAAATCACCAACAGAATATAAATCACCAACAGAATATAAACCAACAGAATATAAACCACCAACAGAATATAAACCACCGACAGAATATAAATCACCAACAGAATATAAATCACCAACAGATTATAAACCAACAGAATATAAACCAACAGAAAATAAACCCCCAACAGAAAATAAACCAGCAACAAAATATAAACCAACAACAGAATTTAAACCAACAGAATATGAACCAACAACAGAATATAACCCACCAACAGAATATAAATCACCAACAGAATATAAACCAACAGAATATAAAACAACAGAATATAAACCTACAGAATATAACCCAAATGAATATAAACCAACTGAATATAAACCAACAGAATATAAACCAACAGAATATAAACCATCAACAGAATATAAACCACCGACAGAATATAAATCACCAACAGATTTTAAACCACCAACAGAATATAAACCAACAGAATATAAACCAACAGAATATAAACCAACAGAATATAAACCACCAACATAATTTAAACCAACAGAATATAAACCAACAACAGAATATAAACCAACAGAATATAAACCACCAACATAATTTAAACCAACAGAATATAAACCAACAACAGAATATAAACCAACAGAATATAAACCACCAACATAATTTAAACCAACAGAATATAAACCAACAACAGAATATAAACCAACAGAATTTAAACCACCAACAGAACATAAACCAACAGAATATAAACCAACAGAATATAAACCAACAGAATATAAACCACCAACAGAATATAAACCAAGAGAATATAAATCACCAACAAAATATAAATCACCAACAGAATATAAATCACCAACAGAATATAAATCAACAGAATATAAACCACAAACAGAAAATAAACCAAAAGAATATAAACCAACAGAATATAAACCACCAACAGAATATAAACCAACAACAGAATATAAACCACCAACAGAATTTAAACCACCAACAGAATATAAACCAACAGAATATAAACCAACAGAATATAAACTACCAACAGAATTTAAACCACCAACAGAATATAAACCAACAGAATATAAACCAACAGAATATAAACCACCAACAGAATTTAAACCAACAGAAAATAAACCACCAACAGAATATAAACCAGCAACAAAATATAAACCAACAAAATATAAACCAACAGAATATAAACCACCAACAGAATATAAACCAGCAACAAAATATAAAAAAACAGAATATAAACCAACAGAATATAAACCACCAACAGAATATAAACCACCGACAGAATATAAATCACCAACAGAATATAAATCACCAACAGAATATAAACCAACAGAATATAAACCAACAGAAAATAAACCACCAACAGAATATAAACCAGCAACAAAATATAAACCAACAGAATATAAACCAACAGAATATAAACCTACAGAATATAAACCAACAGAATATAAACCAACAGAAAATAAACCACCAACAGAATATAAACCAGCAACAAAATATAAACCAACAACAGAATTTAAACCAACAGAATATAAACCACCAACAGAATATAAACCAACAGAATATAAACCAACAGAATATAAACCACCAACAGAATAAAAACCAGCAACAAAATATAAACCAGCAACAGAATTTAAACCAACAGAAAATAAACCACCAACAGAATATAAACCAGCAACAAAATATAAACCAACAGAATATAAACCAACAGAATATAAACCAACAGAAAATAAACCACCAACAGAATATAAACCAGCAACAAAATATAAACCAACAAAATATAAACCAACAGAATATAAACCAACAGAATATAAACCACCAACAGAATATAAACCAGCAACAAAATATAAACCAACAAAATATTAACCAACAGAATATAAACCAACAGAATATAAACCAACAGAATATAAACCTACAGAATATAAACCAACAGAATATAACCCAAATGAATATAAACCAACTGAATATAAACCAACAGAATATAAACCAACAGAATATAAACCATCAACAGAATATAAACCACCGACAGAATATAAATCACCAACAGAATATAAATCACCAACAGAATATAAATCACCAACAGAATATAAATCAACAGAATATAAACCAACAGAATATGAACAACCAACAGAATATAAACCAACAGAATATAAACCACCAACAGAATATAAACCACAAACAGAAAATAAACCACCAACAGAATATAAACCACCAACAGAATATAAACCAACAACAGAATATAAACCACCAACATAATTTAAACCACCAACAGAATATAAACCAACAGAATATAAACCAACAGAATATAAACTACCAACAGAATTTAAACCACCAACAGAATATAAACCAACAGAATATAAACCAACAGAATATAAACCACCAACAGAATTTAAACCAACAGAATATAAACCAACAACAGAATATAAACCAACAGAATATAAATCACCAACAGAATATAAACCACCAACAGAATAAAAACCACCAACAGGATATAAACCAACAGAATATAAACCAACAGAATATAAACCAACAACAGAATTTAAACCAACAGAATATAAACCAACAGAATATAAACCAACAGAATATAAACCAACAGAATATAAACCAACAGAATATAAACCAACAACAGAATTTAAACCAACAGAATATAAACCAAAAGAATATAAACAACCAACAGAATATAAACCACAAACAGAAAATAAACCACCAGAATATAAACCAACAGAATATAAACCAACAACAGAATTTAAACCAACAGAATATAAACCAACAGAATATAAACCAACAGAATATAAACCAACAACAGAATTTAAACCAACAGAATATAAACCAACAGAATATAAACCAACAGAATATAAACCAACAACAGAATTTAAACCAACAGAATATAAACCAAAAGAATTTAAACCACCAACAGAATATAAACCAACAGAATATAAACCAACAGAATATAAACTACCAACAGAATTTAAACCACCAACAGAATATAAACCAACAGAATATAAACCAACAGAATATAAAGCACCAACAGAATTTAAACCAACAGAAAATAAACCACCAACAGAATATAAACCAGCAACAAAATATAAACCAACAAAATATAAACCAACAGAATATAAACCACCAACAGAATATAAACCAGCAACAAAATATAAAAAAACAGAATATAAACCAACAGAATATAAACCACCAACAGAATATAAACCACCGACAGAATATAAATCACCAACAGAATATAAATCACCAACAGATTATAAACCAACAGAATATAAACCAACAGAAAATAAACCCCCAACAGAAAATAAACCAGCAACAAAATATAAACCAACAACAGAATTTAAACCAACAGAATATGAACCAACAACAGAATATAACCCACCAACAGAATATAAATCACCAACAGAATATAAACCAACAGAATATAAAACAACAGAATATAAACCTACAGAATATAACCCAAATGAATATAAACCAACTGAATATAAACCAACAGAATATAAACCACCAACATAATTTAAACCAACAGAATATAAACCAACAACAGAATATAAACTAACAGAATATAAACCACCAACATAATTTAAACCAACAGAATATAAACCAACAACAGAATATAAACCAACAGAATATAAACCACCAACATAATTTAAACCAACAGAATATAAACCAACAACAGAATATAAACCAACAGAATTTAAACCACCAACAGAATATAAACCAACAGAATATAAACCAACAGAATATAAACCAACAGAATATAAACCACCAACAGAATATAAACCAACAGAATATAAACCACCAACATCATTTAAACCAACAGAATATAAACCAACAACAGAATATAAACCAACAGAATATAAACCACCAACATAATTTAAACCAACAGAATATAAACCAAAAACAGAATATAAACCAACAGAATATAAACCAACAACAGAATATAAACCACCAACAGAATTTAAACCACCAACAGAATATAAACCAACAGAATATAAACCAACAGAATATAAACTACCAACAGAATTTAAACCACCAACAGAATATAAACCAACAGAATATAAACCAACAGAATATAAACCACCAACAGAATTTAAACCAACAGAAAATAAACCACCAACAGAATATAAACCAGCAACAAAATATAAACCAACAAAATATAAACCAACAGAATATAAACCACCAACAGAATATAAACCAGCAACAAAATATAAAAAAACAGAATATAAACCAACAGAATATAAACCACCAACAGAATATAAACCACCGACAGAATATAAATCACCAACAGAATATAAATCACCAACAGAATATAAACCAACAGAATATAAACCAACAGAAAATAAACCACCAACAGAATATAAACCAGCAACAAAATATAAACCAACAACAGAATTTAAACCAACAGAATATGAACCAACAACAGAATATAACCCACCAACAGAATATAAATCACCAACAGAATATAAACCAACAGAATATAAAACAACAGAATATAAACCTACAGAATATAACCCAAATGAATATAAACCAACTGAATATAAACCAACAGAATATAAACCAACAGAATATAAACCATCAACAAAATATAAACCACCGACAGAATATAAATCACCAACAGAATATAAATCACCAACAGAATTTAAACCACCAACAGAATATAAACCAACAGAATATAAACCAACAGAATATAAACCAACAGAATATAAACCACCAACATAATTTAAACCAACAGAATATAAACCAACAACAGAATATAAACCAACAGAATATAAACCACCAACATAATTTAAACCAACAGAATATAAACCAACAACAGAATATAAACCAACAGAATATAAACCACCAACATAATTTAAACCAACAGAATATAAACCAACAACAGAATATAAACCAACAGAATTTAAACCACCAACAGAATATAAACCAACAGAATATAAACCAACAGAATATAAACCAACAGAATATAAACCACCAACAGAATATAAACCAACAGAATATAAACCACCAACATCATTTAAACCAACAGAATATAAACCAACAACAGAATATAAACCAACAGAATATAAACCACCAACATAATTTAAACCAACAGAATATAAACCAAAAACAGAATATAAACCAACAGAATATAAACCAACATAATATAAACCAACACAATATAAAACAACAACAGAATATAAACCACCAGAATATAAACCAGCAACAGAATATAAACCAACAGAATATAAAAAAAACAGAACATAAACCAACAGAATATAAACCACCAACAGAATATAAACCACCAACAGAATATAAATCACCAACAGAATATAAACCAACAGAATATAAACCACCAACAGAATATAAACCACCAGAATATAAACCAGCAACAGAATATAAACCAACAACAGAATTTAAACCACCAGAATATAAACCAACAGAAAATAAACCACCAACAGAATATAAACCAGCAACAAAATATAAACCAACAGAATATAAACCAACAGAATATAAACCTACAGAATATAAACCAACAGAATATAAACCAACAGAAAATAAACCACCAACAGAATATAAACCAGCAACAAAATATAAACCAACAAAATATAAACCAACAGAATATAAACCACCAACAGAATATAAACCAGCAACAAAATATAAACCAACAAAATATAAACCAACAGAATATAAACCAACAGAATATAAACCAACAACAGAATATAACCCACCAACAGAATATAAATCACTGACAGAATATAAACCAAAAACAGAATATAAATCACCAACAGAATTTAAACCAACAACAGAATATAAACCACCAACAGAATATAAACCAACAACAGAATATAAACCAACAGAATATAAACCACCAACAGAAAATAAACCACCAACAGAATATAAACCAGCAACAAAATATAAAACAACAACAGAATTTAAACCAACAGAATATAAACCAACAGAAAATAAACCAACAACAGAATATAAACCAGCAACAAAATATAAACCAACAGAATATAAACCAACAGAATATAAACCTACAGAATATAAACCAACAGAATATAAACCAACAGAAAATAAACCACCAACAGAATATAAACCAGCAACAAAATATAAACCAACAACAGAATTTAAACCAACAGAATATAAACCACCAACAGAATATAAACCAACAGAATATAAACCAACAGAATATAAACCACCAACAGAATAAAAACCAGCAACAAAATATAAACCAGCAACAGAATTTAAACCAACAGAATATAAACCAACAACAGAATATAACCCACCAACAGAATATAAACCAACAGAATATAAACCAACAGAATATAAACAAAAATAATATAAACCACCAACAGAATTTAAACCACCAACAGAAAATAAACCAACAGAACATAAACCACCAACAGAATATAAACCACCAACAGAATATAAACCACAAACAGAAAATAAACCACCAACAGAATATAAACCAACAACAGAATATAAACCAACAGAATATAAACCACCAACAGAATATAAACCAACAGAATATAAACCAACAGAATATAAACCACAAACAGAAAATAAACCACCAACAGAATATAAACCACCAACAGAATATAAACCAACAGAATATAAATCACCAACAGAATATAAACCAACAGAATATAAACCAACAGAATATAAACCACCACCAGAATATAAACCAACAGAATATAAACCACCACCAGAATATAAACCAACAGAATATAAACCACCAACAGAATATAAACCAACAGAATATAAACCAACAGAATATAAACCACCAACAGAATATAAACCAACAGAATATAAATCACCAACAGAATATAAACCAACAGAATATAAACCACCAACAGAATATAAACCAACAGAATATAAACCAACAGAATATAAACCACCAACAGAATATAAACCAACAGAATATAAACCTACAGAATATAAACCACCAACAGAATATAAACCAACAGAATATAAACCACCAACAGAATATAAACCAACAGAATATAAACCACCAACAGAATTTAAACCAACAGAATATAAACCAACAGAAAATAAACCACCAACAGAAAATAAACCACCAACAGAATATAAACCACCAACAGAATATAAACCAACAGAATATAAACCAACAGAATATAAACCACCAACAGAAAATAAACCACCAACAGAATATAAACCACCAAGAGAATATAAACCAACAGAATATAAACCAACAGAATATAAACCAACAGAATATAAACCACCAACAGAAAATAAACCACCAACAGAATATAAACCACCAACAGAATATACATCACCAACAGAATATAAACCACCAACAGAATATAAACCAACAGAATATAAACCAACAGAATATAAACCAACAGAATATAAACCACCAACAGAAAATAAACCACCAACAGAATATAAACCACCAACAGAATATACATCACCAACAGAATATAAACCACCAACAGAATATAAACCACCGACAGAATATAAACCAACAGAATATAAACCAGAAACAGAATATAACCCACCAACAGAATATAAACCAACAGAATATAAACCTACAGAATATAAACCAACAGAATATAAACCAACAGAATATAAACCAACAGAATATAACCCACCAACAGAATATAAACCAACAGAATATAAACCTACAGAATATAAACCAACAGAATATAAACCAACAGAATTTAAACCAACAGAATATAAACCAACAGAATATAAACCTACAGAATATAAACCAACAGAATATAAACCAACAGAATATAAACCACCAACAGAATATAAACCAACAGAATATAAACCAACAGAATATAAACCAACAGAATATAAAACACCAACAGAATATAAACCAACAGAATATAAACCAACAGAATATAAACCAACAGAATATAAAACACCAACAGAATATAAACGAACAGAAAATAAACCACCAACAGAATATAACCCACCAACAGAATATAAACCAACAGAATATAAACCAACAGAATGTAAACCAACAGAATATAAACCAACAACAGAATATAAACCAACAACAGAATATAAACCAACAGAATATAAACCACCAACAGAATATAAACCAGCAAAAAAATATAAACCAACAACAGAATTTAAACCAACAGAATATAAACCACCAACAGAATATAAACCACCAACAGAATATAAACCACCAAGAGGATATAAACCAACAGGATATAAACCAACAGAATATAAACCAACAGAATATAAACCAACAGAATATAAACCAACAGAATATAAACCAGCAACAAAATATAAACCAACAACAGAATATAAACCAACAAAATATAAACCAACAGAATATAAACTAACAACATAATATAAACCAACACAATATAAAACAACAACAGAATATAAAACAACAGAATATATACCAACAGAATATAAACCAACAACATAATATAAACCAACAGAATATAAACCACCAACAGAAAATAAACCACCAACAGAATATAAACCAGCAACAAAATATAAACCAACAACAGAATTTAAACCAACAGAATATAAACCAACAACAGAATATAACCCACCAACAGAATATAAATCACCAACAGAATATAAACCAACAGAAAATAAACCACCAACAGAATATAAACCAGCAACAAAATATAAACCAACAACAGAATTTAAACCAACAGAATATAAACCACCAACAGAATATAAACCAACAACAGGATATAAACCAACAGGATATAAACCAACATAATATAAACCAACAGAATATAAACCAACAGAATATAAAACAACAACAGAATATAAAACAACAGAATATATACCAACAGAATATAAACCAACAACAGAATATAAACCAACAACATAATATAAAGCAACAGAATATAAACCAACAAAAGAATATAACCCACCAACAGAATATAAACCACCAGAATATAAACCACCAACAGAATATAAACCAACAAAATATAAACCAACAGAATATAAACCACCCAACAGAACAAAAACCACCAACAGAATAAAAACCAACAGAATATAAACCACCACCTGAATATAAACCAGCAACAAAATATAAACCACCAACAGAATATAAACCAACAGAATATAAACCACCACCTGAATATAAACCAGCAACAAAATATAAACCAACAACAGAATATAAAGCAACAGAATATAAACCAACAAAATAATATAACCCACCAACAGAATATGAATCACCAACAGAATATAAACCACAAACAGAAAATAAACCTACAGAATATAAACCACCAACAGAATATAAACCATCAACAGAATATAAACCACCAACAGAATATAAACCACCAACAGAATATAAACCACCAACAGAATATAAACCAACAGAATATAAACCACCACCTGAATATAAACCAGCAACAAAATATAAACCAACAACAGAATATAAAGCAACAGAATATAAACCAACAAAAGAATATAACCCACCAACAGAATATGAATCACCAACAGAATATAAACCAACAAAAGAATATAACCCACCAACAGAATATAAACCACCAACAGAATATAAACCAACAAAAGAATATAACCCACCAACAGAATATAAACCAACAGAATATAAACCACCAACAGAATAAAAACCAACAAGAGGATATAAACCAACAGGATATAAACCAACAGAATATAAACCACCAACAGAAAATAAACCTACAGAATATAAACCACCAACAGAATATAAACCACCAACAGAATATAAACCACCAACAGAATATAAACCACCAACAGAATATAAACCACCAACAGAATATAAACCAACAGAATATAAACCACCAACAGAATAAAAACCAACAAGAGGATATAAACCAACAGGATATAAACCAACAGAATATAAACCAACAGAATATAAACCAACAGAACATAAACCAACAGAATATAAACCAACAACAGAATATAAACCACCAACAGAATAAAAACCAACAAGAGGATATAAACCAACAGGATATAAACCAACAGAATATAAACCAACAGGATATAAACCAACAGAATATAAACCAACAGAATTTAAACCAACAGAATATAAACCAACAACAGAATATAAACCAACAGAATATAAACCAACAGAATATAAACTAACAACATAATATAAACCAACACAATATAAAACAACAACAGAATATAAAACAACAGAATATAAACCAACAGAATATAAACCACCAACAGAATATAAACCAACAACAGAATTTAAACCAACAGAATATAAACCAACAGAATATAAACCACCAACAGAATAAAAACCAACAACAGGATATAAACCAACATAATATAAACCAACAGAATATAAACCAACAGAATATAAACCAACAGAATATAAACCAACAACAAAATTTAAACCAACAGAATATAAACCAACAACAGAATATAAACCAACAGAATATGAACCAACAGAATATAAACTAACAACATAATATAAACCAACACAATATAAAACAACAACAGAATATAAAACAACAGAATATAAACCACCAACAGAATATAAACCAACAACAGAATATAAACCAACAGAATATAAACCACCAACAGAAAATAAACCACCAACAGAATATAAACCAGCAACAAAATATAAAACAACAAAAGAATTTAAACCAACAGAATATAAACCAACAGAAAATAAACCACCAACAGAATTTAAACAAGCAACAAAATATAAACCAACAACAGAATTTAAACCAACAGAATATAAACCACCAACAGAATATAACCCACCAACAGAATATAAACCAACAGAATATAAACCAACAACAGAATATAACCCACCAGAATATAAACCAACAGAATATAACCCACCAACAGAATATAAATCACCAACAGAATATAAACCAACAGAATATAAACCAATAGAATATAACCCAAATAAATATAAACCAACAGAATATAAACCACGAACAGAATATAAACCAAAATAATATAAACCAACAACAGAATATAAACCTACAACAGAATATAAACCAACAACAGAATATAAACTAACAGAATATAAACCACCAACAGAATATAAACCAACAGAATATAAACCAACAGAATATAAACCACCAACAGAAAATAAACCACCAACAGAATATAAACCAGCAACAAAATATAAACCAACAACAGAATTTAAACCAACAGAATATAAACCAACAACAGAATATAACCCACCAACAGAATATAAATCACCAACAGAATATAAACCACCAACAGAATATAAACCAACAGAAAATAAACCACCAACAGAATATAAACCAACAGAAAATAAACCACCAACAGAATATAAACAAGCAACAAAATATAAACCAACAACAGAATTTAACCCACCAACAGAATATAAACCAACAGAATATAAACCAACAACAGAATATAAACCAAAATAATATAAACCAACAACAGAATATAAACCAACAACAGAATATAAACCAACAACAGAATATAAACCAACACAATATAAAACAACAACAGAATATAAAACAACAGAATATAAACCACCAACAGAATATAAACTAACAACAGAATATAAACCAACACAATATAAACCAACAACAGAATATAAACCAACACAATATAAAACAACAACAGAATATAAAACAACAGAATATAAACCACCAACAGAATATAAACCACCAACAGAATATAAACCACCAAGAGAATATAAACCACCAAGAGAATATAAACCACCAACAGAATAAAAACCACCAACAGGATATAAACCAACAGAATATAAACCAACAGAATATGAACCAACAACAGAATTTAAACCAACAGAATATAAACCAACAACAGAATATAAACCAACAGAATATAAACCACAAACAGAATATAAACACCCAACAGAATATAAACCAACACTATATAAAACAACAACAGAATATAAACCACAAACAGAATATAAACCAACAACATAATATAAACCCACATAATATAAAACAACAACAGAATATAAAACAACAGAATATAAACCAACAGAATATAAACCAACAACAGAATACAAACCAACAGAATAAAAACCACCAGAATATAAACCCACAGAATATAAACCAGCAACAAAATATATACCAACAACAGAATTTAAACCAACAGAATATAAACCAACAACAGAATATAAACCAACAGAATATAAACTAACAACATAATATAAACCAACACAATATAAAACAACAACAGAATATAAAACAACAGAATATAAACCAACAGAATATAAACCACCAACAGAATATAAACCACCAACAGAATATAAATCACCAACAGAATATAAACCACCAACAGAATAAAAACCAACAGAATATAAACTAACAACATAATATAAACCAACACAATATAAAACAACAACAGAATATAAAACAACAGAATTTAAACCAACAGAATATAAACCAACAACAGAATATAAAACAACAGAATTTAAACCAACAGAATATAAACCAACAACAGAATATAAACCAACAGAATATAAATCACCAACAGAATATAAACCAGCAACAAAATATAAACCAACAACAGAATTTAAACCAACAGAATATAACCCACCAACAGAATATAAATCACCAACAGAATATAAACCAACAGAAAATAAACCAACAACAGAATATAAACAAGCAACAAAATATAAACCAACAACAGAATTTAAACCAACGGAATATGAACCAACAACAGAATATAACCCACCAACAGAATATAAACCAACAGAATATAAACCAACAACAGAATATAAACCAAAATAATATAAACCAACAACAGAATATAAACCAACAACAGAATATAAACCAACAACGGAATATAAACCAACACAATGTAAAACAACAACAGAATATAAAACAACAGAATATAAACCACCAACAGAATATAAACCAACACAATATAAAACAACAACAGAATATAAACCAACAGAATATAAACTAACAACATAATATAAACCAACACAATATAAAACAACAACAGAATATAAAACAACAGAATATATACTAACAGAATATAAACCAACAACAGAAAATAAACCAACAGAATATAAATCACCAACAGAATATAAACCAACAGAATATAAATCACCAACAGAATATAAACCAGCAACAAAATATAAACCAACAACAGAATTTAAACCAACAGAATATAAACCAACAACAGAAAATAAACCACCAACAGAATATAAACCAGCAACAAAATATGAACCAACAACAGAATTTAAACCAACAGAATATAAACCAACAGAATATAAACCACCAACAGAATAAAAACCAACAACAGGATATAAACCAACATAATATAAACCAACAGAATATAAACCAACAGAATATAAACAAACAGAATATAAACCAACAACAAAATTTAAACCAACAGAATATAAACCAACAACAGAATATAAACCAACAGAATATGAACCAACAGAATATAAACTAACAACATAATATAAACCAACACAATATAAAACAACAACAGAATATAAAACAACAGAATATAAACCACCAACAGAATATAAACCAACAACAGAATATAAACCAACAGAATATAAACCACCAACAGAAAATAAACCACCAACAGAATATAAACCAGCAACAAAATATAAAACAACAACAGAATTTAAACCAACAGAATATAAACCAACAGAAAATAAACCACCAACAGAATTTAAACAAGCAACAAAATATAAACCAACAACAGAATTTAAACCAACAGAATATAAACCACCAACAGAATATAACCCACCAACAGAATATAAACCAACAGAATATAAACCACCAACAGAATATAACCCAC
Organism: Oncorhynchus mykiss; assembly: GCF_013265735.2. Classification (NCBI taxonomy): domain Eukaryota; kingdom Metazoa; phylum Chordata; class Actinopteri; order Salmoniformes; family Salmonidae; genus Oncorhynchus; species Oncorhynchus mykiss. The sequence goes on along the minus strand of NC_048576.1, from coordinate 1,313,921 downwards.
CAGAATATAAACCAACAGAATATAACCCACCAGAATATAAACCAACAGAATATAACCCACCAACAGAATATAAATCACCAACAGAATATAAACCAACAGAATATAAACCAACAGAATATAACCCAAATGAATATAAACCAACAGAATATAAACCACGAACAGAATATAAACCAAAATAATATAAACCAACAACAGAATATAAACCTACAACAGAATATAAACCAACAACAGAATATAAACTAACAGAATATAAACCACCAACAGAATATAAACCAACAGAATATAAACCAACAGAATATAAACCACCAACAGAAAATAAACCACCAACAGAATATAAACCAGCAACAAAATATAAACCAACAACAGAATTTAAACCAACAGAATATAAACCAACAACAGAATATAACCCACCAACAGAATATAAATCACCAACAGAATATAAACCACCAACAGAATATAAACCAACAGAAAATAAACCACCAACAGAATATAAACCAACAGAAAATAAACCACCAACAGAATATAAACAAGCAACAAAATATAAACCAACAACAGAATTTAACCCACCAACAGAATATAAACCAACAGAATATAAACCAACAACAGAATATAAACCAAAATAATATAAACCAACAACAGAATATAAACCAACAACAGAATATAAACCAACAACAGAATATAAACCAACACAATATAAAACAACAACAGAATATAAAACAACAGAATATAAACCACCAACAGAATATAAACTAACAACAGAATATAAACCAACACAATATAAACCAACAACAGAATATAAACCAACACAATATAAAACAACAACAGAATATAAAACAACAGAATATAAACCACCAACAGAATATAAACCACCAACAGAATATAAACCACCAAGAGAATATAAACCACCAAGAGAATATAAACCACCAACAGAATAAAAACCACCAACAGGATATAAACCAACAGAATATAAACCAACAGAATATGAACCAACAACAGAATTTAAACCAACAGAATATAAACCAACAACAGAATATAAACCAACAGAATATAAACCACAAACAGAATATAAACACCCAACAGAATATAAACCAACACTATATAAAACAACAACAGAATATAAACCACAAACAGAATATAAACCAACAACATAATATAAACCCACATAATATAAAACAACAACAGAATATAAAACAACAGAATATAAACCAACAGAATATAAACCAACAACAGAATACAAACCAACAGAATATAAACCACCAGAATATAAACCCACAGAATATAAACCAGCAACAAAATATATACCAACAACAGAATTTAAACCAACAGAATATAAACCAACAACAGAATATAAACCACCAACAGAAAATAAACCACCAACAGAATATAAACCAGCAACAAAATATAAACCAACAACAGAATTTAAACCACCAGAATATAAACCACCAACAGAAAATAAACCACCAACAGAATATAAACCACCAACAGAAAATAAACCAACAGAATATAAACCTACAGAATATAAACCACCAACAGAATATAAACCACCAACAGAATATAAACCACCAACAGAATATAAACCACCAACAGAATATAAACCACCAAGAGAATATAAACCAACAACAGAATATAAACCAACAGAATATAAACCCACAGAATATAAACCAGCAACAAAATATAAACCAACAACAGAATTTAAACCAACAGAATATAAACCAACAACAGAATATAAACCATCAGAATATAAACCAACAGAATATAAACCAACACAATATAAAACAACAACAGAATATAAAACAACAGAATATAAACCAACAGAATATAAACCACCAACAGAATATAAACCAACAGAATATAAACCAACAGAATATAAATCACCAACAGAATATAAACCAACAGAATATAAACTAACAACATAATATAAACCAACACAATATAAAACAACAACAGAATATAAAACAACAGAATTTAAACCAACAGAATATAAACCAACAACAGAAAATAAACCAACAGAATATAAATCACCAACAGAATATAAATCACCAACAGAATATAAACCAACAGAATATAAATCACCAACAGAATATAAACCAGCAACAAAATATAAACCAACAACAGAATTTAAACCAACAGAATATAAACCAACAACAGAATATAAACCACCAACAGAAAATAAACCACCAACAGAATATAAACCAGCAACAAAATATAAACCAACAACAGAATTTAAACCACCAGAATATAAACCACCAACAGAAAATAAACCACCAACAGAATATAAACCACCAACAGAAAATAAACCAACAGAATATAAACCTACAGAATATAAACCACCAACGGAATATAAACCAACAGAATATAAACCACCAACAGAATATAAACCACCAACAGAATATAAACCACCAACAGAATATAAACCACCAAGAGAATATAAACCAACAACAGAATATAAACCAACAGAATATAAACCCACAGAATATAAACCAGCAACAAAATATAAACCAACAACAGAATTTAAACCAACAGAATATAAACCAACAACAGAATATAAACCAACAGAATATAAACCAACACAATATAAACCACCAACAGAATATAAACCAACAGAATATAAACCAACAGAATATAAATCACCAACAGAATATAAACCAACAGAATATAAACCAACACAATATAAAACAACAACAGAATATAAAACAATAGAATTTAAACCAACAGAATATAAACCAACAACAGAATATAACCCACCAACAGAATATAAACCACCAACAGAATATAAATCACCAACAGAATATAAACCAACAGAAAATAAACCACCAACAGAAAATAAACCAACAGAATATAAATCACCAACAGAATATAAACCAACAGAATATAAACCACCAACAGAATATAAACCAACAGAATATAAACCACCAACAGAATATAAACCACCAACAGAATAAAAACCAACAAGAGGATATAAACCAACAGAATATAAATCACCAACAGAATATAAACCAACAGAATATAAATCACCAACAGAATATAAACCTACAGAATATAAACCACCAACAGAATATAAACCACCAACATAATATAAATCACCAACAGAATATAAACCACCAACAGAATATAAACCAACAGAATATAAACCTACAGAATATAAACCACCAACAGAATATAAACCACCAACAGAATATAAACCACCAACAGAATATAAATCACCAACAGAATATAAACCACCAACAGAATATAAATCACCAACAGAATATAAACCACCAACAGAATATAAACCAACAGAATATAAATCACCAACAGAATATAAATCACCAACAGAATATAAACCAACAGAATATAAACCACCAACAGAATATAAATCACCAACAGAATATAAATCACCAACAGAATATAAACCACCAACAGAATATAAACCACCAACAGAATATAAACCACCAACAGAATATAAACCAACAGAATATAAATCACCAACAGAATATAAACCAACAGAATATAAATCACCAACAGAATATAAACCAACAGAATATAAATCACCAACAGAATATAAACCAACAGAATATAAACCAACAGAATATAAATCACCAACAGAATATAAACCAACAGAATATAAATCACCAACAGAATATAAACCAACAGAATATAAATCACCAACAGAATATAAACCAACAGAATATAAATCACCAACAGAATATAAACCAACAGAATATAAATCACCAACAGAATATAAACCACCAACAGAATATAAATCACCAACAGAATATAAACCAACAGAATATAAACCACCAACAGAATATAAACCAACAGAATATAAATCACCAACAGAATATAAACCAACAGAATATAAACCACCAACAGAATATAAACCAACAGAATATAAACCACCAACAGAATATAAACCACCAACAGAATAAAAACCAACAAGAGGATATAAACCAACAGAATATAAATCACCAACAGAATATAAACCAACAGAATATAAATCACCAACAGAATATAAACCAACAGAATATAAATCAGCAACAGAATATAAACCAACAGAATATAAATCACCAACAGAATATAAATCACCAACAGAATATAAACCACCAACAGCATATAAACCACCAACAGAATATAAACCACCAACAAAATATAAACCAACAGAATATAAACCAACAGAATATAAACCACCAGAATATAAACCAACAGAATATAAACCAACAGAATATAAATCACCAACAGAATATAAACCAACAGAATATAAATCACCAACAGAATATAAACCAACAGAATATAAACCACCAACAGAATATAAACCAACAGAATATAAACCACCAACAGAATATAAACCACCAACAGAATATAAACCAACACAATATAAATCACCAACAGAATATAAATCACCAACAGAATATAAACCAACAGAATATAAACCAACAGAATATAAACCAACAGAATATAAACCACCAACAGAATATAAACCAACAGAATATAAACCACCAACAGAATATAAACCACCAACAGAATATAAACCAACACAATATAAACCACCAACAGAATATAAATCACCAACAGAATATAAACCAACAGAATATAAACCACCAACAGAATATAAACCACCACCAGAATATAAACCACCAACAGAATATAAACCAACAGAATATAAACCTACAGAATATAAACCACCAACAGAATATAAACCAACAGAATATAAACCAACACAATATAAACCACCAACAGAATATAAACCAAAAGAATATAAACCACCAACAGAATATAAACAAACAGAATATAAACCACCAACAGAATATAAACCAACAACAGAATATAAATCACCAACAGAATATAAACCACCAACAGAATATAAACCACCAACAGAATATAAACCACCAGAATATAAACCACCAACAGAATATAAACCAACAGAATATAAACCTACAGAATATAAACCACCAACAGAATATAAACCAACAGAATATAAACAAACACAATATAAACCAACATCAGAATATAAACCGAGAGAATATAAACCACCAACAGAATATAAACCACCAACAGAATATAAACCAACAGAATATAAATCACCAACAGAATATAAACCAACAGAATATAAATCACCAACAGAATATAAACCAACAGAATATAAATCACCAACAGAATATAAACCAACAGAATATAAACCAACAGAATATAAATCACCAACAGAATATAAACCAACAGAATATAAATCACCAACAGAATATAAACCAACAGAATATAAATCACCAACAGAATATAAACCAACAGAATATAAATCACCAACAGAATATAAACCAACAGAATATAAATCACCAACAGAATATAAACCACCAACAGAATATAAATCACCAACAGAATATAAACCAACAGAATATAAACCACCAACAGAATATAAACCAACAGAATATAAATCACCAACAGAATATAAACCAACAGAATATAAACCACCAACAGAATATAAACCAACAGAATATAAACCACCAACAGAATATAAACCACCAACAGAATAAAAACCAACAAGAGGATATAAACCAACAGAATATAAATCACCAACAGAATATAAACCAACAGAATATAAATCACCAACAGAATATAAACCAACAGAATATAAATCAGCAACAGAATATAAACCAACAGAATATAAATCACCAACAGAATATAAATCACCAACAGAATATAAACCACCAACAGCATATAAACCACCAACAGAATATAAACCACCAACAAAATATAAACCAACAGAATATAAACCAACAGAATATAAACCACCAGAATATAAACCAACAGAATATAAACCAACAGAATATAAATCACCAACAGAATATAAACCAACAGAATATAAATCACCAACAGAATATAAACCAACAGAATATAAACCACCAACAGAATATAAACCAACAGAATATAAACCACCAACAGAATATAAACCACCAACAGAATATAAACCAACACAATATAAATCACCAACAGAATATAAATCACCAACAGAATATAAACCAACAGAATATAAACCAACAGAATATAAACCAACAGAATATAAACCACCAACAGAATATAAACCAACAGAATATAAACCACCAACAGAATATAAACCACCAACAGAATATAAACCAACACAATATAAACCACCAACAGAATATAAATCACCAACAGAATATAAACCAACAGAATATAAACCACCAACAGAATATAAACCACCACCAGAATATAAACCACCAACAGAATATAAACCAACAGAATATAAACCTACAGAATATAAACCACCAACAGAATATAAACCAACAGAATATAAACCAACACAATATAAACCTACAAAATATAAACCACCAACAGAATATAAACCAACAGAATATAAACCAACACAATATAAACCACCAACAGAATATAAACCAAAAGAATATAAACCACCAACAGAATATAAACCAACAACAGAATATAAATCACCAACAGAATATAAACCACCAACAGAATATAAACCACCAACAGAATATAAACCACCACCTGAATATAAACCAACAACAGAATATAAACCAACAGAATATAAACCACCAGAATATAAACCACCAACAGAATATAAACCAACAACAGAATATAAACCAACAGAATATAAACCACCAGAATATAAACCACCAACAGAATATAAACCAACAGAATATAAACCTACAGAATATAAACCACCAACAGAATATAAACCAACAGAATATAAACAAACACAATATAAACCAACATCAGAATATAAACCGAGAGAATATAAACCACCAACAGAATATAAACCACCAACAGAATATAAACCAACAGAATATAAATCACCAACAGAATATAAACCAACAGAATATAAATCACCAACAGAATATAAACCAACAGAATATAAATCACCAACAGAATATAAACCAACAGAATATAAACCAACAGAATATAAATCACCAACAGAATATAAACCAACAGAATATAAATCACCAACAGAATATAAACCAACAGAATATAAATCACCAACAGAATATAAACCAACAGAATATAAATCACCAACAGAATATAAACCAACAGAATATAAATCACCAACAGAATATAAACCACCAACAGAATATAAATCACCAACAGAATATAAACCAACAGAATATAAACCACCAACAGAATATAAACCAACAGAATATAAATCACCAACAGAATATAAACCAACATAATATAAATCACCAACAGAATATAAACCACCAACAGAATATAAACCACCAACAGAATATAAATCACCAACAGAATATAAACCAACAGAATATAAATCACCAACAGAATATAAATCACCAACAGAATATAAACCACCAACAGAATATAAACCACCAACAGAATATAAACCACCAACAGAATATAAACCTACAGAATATAAACCACCAGAATATAAACCAACAGAATATAAACCACCAACAGAATATAAACCAACAGAATATAAACCACGAACAGAATATAAACCACCAACAGAATATAAACCAACACAATATAAATCACCAACAGAATATAAATCACCAACAGAATATAAACCAACAGAATATAAACCAACAGAATATAAACCAACAGAATATAAATCACCAACCGAATATAAACCAACAGAATATAAACCACCAACAGAATATAAACCACCACCAGAATATAAACCACCAACAGAATATAAACCAACAGAATATAAACCAACAGAATATAAACCACCAACAGAATATAAACCAACAGAATATAAACCAACACAATATAAACCACCAACAGAATATAAACCAAAAGAATATAAACCACCAACAGAATATAAACAAACAGAATATAAACCACCAACAGAATATAAACCAACAACAGAATATAAATCACCAACAGAATATAAACCACCAACAGAATATAAACCACCAACAGAATATAAACCACCAGAATATAAACCACCAACAGAATATAAACCAACAGAATATAAACCTACATAATATAAACCACCAACAGAATATAAACCAACAGAATATAAACCAACACAATATAAACCAACATCAGAATATAAACCAAGAGAATATAAACCACCAACAGAATATAAACCACCAACAGAATATAAACCAACAGAATATAAACCAACACAATATAAACCAACATCAGAATATAAACCAAGAGAATATAAACCACCAACAGAATATAAACCACCAACAGAATATAAACCAACAGAATATAAACCACCAACAGAATATAAACAACCAACAAAATATAAACCACCAACAGAATATAAACCACCAACAGAATATAAACCAACAGAATATAAACCAACAGAATATAAACCACCAAGAGAATATAAACCAACAGAATATAAACCACCAACAGAATATAAACCAACAGCATATAAACCAACACAATATAAACCAACATCAGAATATAAACCAAGAGAATATAAACCACCAACAGAATATAAACCACCAACAGAATATAAACCAACAGAATATAAACCAACACAATATAAACCAACATCAGAATATAAACCAAGAGAATATAAACCACCAACAGAATATAAACCACCAACAGAATATAAACCAACAGAATATAAACCAACACAATATAAACCAACATCAGAATATAAACCAAGAGAATATAAACCACCAACAGAATATAAACCACCAACAGAATATAAACCAACAGAATATAAACCACCAACAGAATATAAACCACCAACAAAATATAAACCACCAACAGAATATAAACCACCAACAGAATATAAACCAACAGAATATAAACCAACAGAATATAAACCACCAAGAGAATATAAACCAACAGAATATAAACCACCAACAGAATATAAACTAACAACATAATATAAACCCCCAACAGAATATAAACCACCAACAGAATATAAACCAACAGAATATAAACCAACAGAATATAAACCAACAGAATATAAACCACCAACAGAATATAAACCACCAACAGAATATAAATCAACAGAATATAAACCACAAACAGAATTTAAACAAACAGAATATAAACCAACAGAATATAAATCAACAGAATATAAACCACCAACAAAATATAAACCACCAACAGAATATAAACCAGCAACAGAATATAAACCAACAGAATATAAATCAACAGAATATAAACCAACAGAATATAAACCACCAACAGAATATAAACCAACAGAATATAAATCAACAGAATATAAACCACCAACAAAATATAAACCACCAACAGAATATAAACCAGCAACAGAATATAAACCAACAGAATATAAACCACCAACAGAATATAAACAAACAAAATATAAACCACCAACAGAATATAAACCAGCAACAGAATATAAACCAACAGAATAAAAACCACCAACAGAATATAAACCAGCAACAAAATATAAACCAGCAACAAAATATAAACCACCAACAGAATATAAACCACCAAGAGAATATAAACCACCAACAGAATATAAACCAACAGAATATAAACCAACAGAATATAAACCAACAGAATATAAACCAACAGAATATAAACCACCAACAGAATATAAACCACCAACAGAATATAAACCAACAGAATATAAACCACCAACAGAATATAAACCAACAGAATATAAACCACCAACAGAATATAAACCAACAGAATATAAACCAATAGAATATAAACCACCAACAGAATTTAAACAAACAGAATTTAAACCAACAGAATATAAACCAACAGAATATAAACCAGCAACAAAATATAAACCACCAACAGAATTTAAACAAACAGAATTTAAACCAACAGAATATAAACCAACAGAATATAAACCACCAACAGAATATAAACCACCAACAGAATATAAACCACCAACAGAATATAAATCAACAGAATATAAACCACAAACAGAATTTAAACAAACAGAATATAAACCAACAGAATATAAATCAACAGAATATAAACCACCAACAAAATATAAACCACCAACAGAATATAAACCAGCAACAGAATATAAACCAACAGAATATAAATCAACAGAATATAAACCAACAGAATATAAACCACCAACAGAATATAAACCAACAGAATATAAATCAACAGAATATAAACCACCAACAAAATATAAACCACCAACAGAATATAAACCAGCAACAGAATATAAACCAACAGAATATAAACCACCAACAGAATATAAACAAACAAAATATAAACCACCAACAGAATATAAACCAGCAACAGAATATAAACCAACAGAATAAAAACCACCAACAGAATATAAACCAGCAACAAAATATAAACCAGCAACAAAATATAAACCACCAATAGAATATAAACCACCAAGAGAATATAAACCACCAACAGAATATAAACCAACAGAATATAAACCAACAGAATATAAACCAACAGAATATAAACCACCAACAGAATATAAACCACCAACAGAATATAAACCAACAGAATATAAACCACCAACAGAATATAAACCAACAGAATATAAACCACCAACAGAATATCAACCAACAGAATATAAATCACCAACAGAATATAAACCAACAGAATATAAATCACCAACAGAATATAAACCACAAACAGAATATAAACCAACAGAATATAAACCACCAACAGAATATAAACCAACAGAATATAAACCACCAACAGAATATAAACCACCAACAGAATATAAACCAACAGAATATAAACCAATAGAATATAAACCACCAACAGAATTTAAACCAACAGAATATAAACCACCAACAGAATATAAACCACCAACAGAATATAAACCAACAGAATATAAACCAACAGAATATAAACCACCAACAGAATATAAACCACCAACAGAATATAAACCACCAACAGAATATAAACCAACAGAATATAAACCAATAGAATATAAACCACCAACAGAATTTAAACAAACAGAATTTAAACCAACAGAATATAAACCAACAGAATATAAACCAGCAACAAAATATAAACCACCAACAGAATTTAAACAAACAGAATATAAATCAACAGAATATAAACCACCAACAAAATATAAACCACCAACAGAATATAAACCACCAACAACCTGCTCTCATTCTGTCTCCCTCTCCCTCTCCCTCTATAGAGCAGTCTCTCTCTTGTCCTCATCAACTCTGTTCTTTTTTTTCTCTCCTCTTCTCGTGTTTGTTCTCACGACCATAAAAAGCAGAGCCAGAAAAACACAGTGTGGTGAATAAAACTAAAACTGTCCCTCTTTACTTTAGCTTTGAAAACAAGATGTAAAATATGGAATTGCCATTTTGAAATGCAGCTTGAAGTTGATAGTGACTGCCGCTCAGAGAAGCTTTTGTGTCTGTATTCTGTCTGTTCCACCATCAGGGAAAGAAAGCACAGAAAGAAAAAAAAAAAAATGAGTTCGTGGCCAAGTTCCAGTTTAAGGCTTTGCAATGCAATCGGACACGAAATACATCAAATGTCCTGAGCGTCCATTGATGATATAGGCTAGAGGACTTCAATATGAACGCTCCGTCTCTCAGTGTCTGTCTCTCGTCCTAAAAATGGCAGCATAACAGTGCATACGATTGTCTGGAAATGGACATGTGGCCTAAATGAGGGGAATCAGGGTGGGTGGGACGGGTCGAGTGGGTAAGAGTCTCCCTGGCTGTCACTAGTAGACGATGTAAAAAGGTCAAAGGTCAAAGATCAACAACAACAACAAAAAAAAACAGTCATCTAGCAGCCTCCTTGAAACACATGATTGTACCAGGAAGTCAAACTACACTATTACCACGCTATGTTAAAGACAGGCTCTTTTACCAGGCCCAGGTACTATTGTCATATCTCTATGGAAAAGCATAGCGACAGAACGACGAGACCTAGATTCCCATTGAAGTCAATGTTTTATTCTATTCATCCGGGGTAACATTTAGTCACTGACTATGGTAATACTTCTCCGTGACTACTGCCTGGTGGCATATAGGTCAACTGTGCCCAGCGTCTTTGACCCCTTACGATCACAGCTCTTGACGCCACGGCGACAGTCACTCCGTCACCCTTCAGCCTGCAACCTGCCTGCAGCCTCAAACACAAGAGAAGAAGAAGAAGACGTGACGGCGGGTCGGACCGACCGGCCCGCCGAGCTGAGCGCTTAGAGCTAAAACCATCTCCCAGGACAATCCGTTACATCTGACAAGTTAAATGTTCAATGCTAGACCATATGGCATCAGAGCAGAGCCCCACAATGGAAGAGACGGATTCAGGAAACGCATCACGATAAAGGTGTTTGGCTACAGTTCAGATTCCTGCAAAGAATCTCTACACTATCCTCACACCACTCTACTAACCACACCACTCTACTAACCACACCACTCTACTAACCCCACCACTCTACTAACCCCACCACTCTACTAACCCCACCACTAACCCCACCACTCTACTAACCCCACCACTCTACTAACCACACCACTCTACTAACCCCACCACTCTACTAACCCCACCACTCTACTAACCCCACCACTCTACTAACCACACCACTCTACTAACCACACCACTCTACTAACCCCACCACTCTACTAACCCCACCACTAACCCCACCACTAACCCCACCACTCTACTAACCACACCACTCTACTAACCACACCACTCTACTAACCACACCACTCTACTAACCACACCACTCTACTAACCCCACCACTCTACTAACCACACCACTCTACTAACCCCACCACTCTACTAACCACACCACTCTACTAACCCCACCACTCTACTAACCCCACCACTCTACTAACCACACCACTCTACTAATCACACCACTAACCACACCACTCTACTAACCCCACCACTCTACTAACCACACCACTCTACTAACCACACCACTCTACTCACCACACCACTCTACTAACCACACCATTCTACTAACTACACCACTCTACTAACCACACCATTCTACTAACTACACCACTCTACTAACCACACCACTAACCACACCACTCTACTAACCACACCACTTACTTAGATACACACACACACACACAAAAAAACACACACACACACACACACACACACACACACACACACACACACACACACACACACACACACACACACACACACACACACACACACACACACACACGTCATTGACACATTTGATAGCGTCATCCTTGCCGACAGCCAGTGCGTAATGATAAATTAAATACCTCGAGAATCTCTCTACTCCCGTTGGTTCGTGGTAGGGTTCAGGCAGGGTGAAACACACACACGCGCACACGCACACACACACACACACACACACACACACACACACACACACACACACACACACACACACACACACACACACACACACACACACACACACACACACACACACGCACGCACGCACACACACACACACACACTGCACCCCTCCCCTTCCCCCATACCGCCACCCCATGCTCAATCTCTGACTAAGCTGTTGAGGATCAGAGAGAGTGAACTTATGGACTATGGAGGGCCAGGGTTTATAAAGCCATACAAGATAACACTCCGAGTCCTAAATAATCCCATTTCCCCAAATAGAGCTCTGGTCATGATTAGTGCACTACGTAGGGGAAATGGTTGCATTTGGTCTGCAGACACGGTTGGTTCATGGCCTTGTCATCCACTCTCCCTGCTCGCAGAACACACACACACACACACACACACACACACACACACCCTGCCTGCTACTAACGCCTTCACCGTGATAATGATACCAGTCCGTGATGACAATCACAATAACAATAACGACGACCTTGATAATATCACAAACATTTCAACAACAAAAGAAATTGGAACGCGATGAAAAACGGAACTCCGTAGCTCCATTGGACCATGACGTCAGTGTAGAGAACACTTAAAGAGACAGATCTAGATTAAAATATATTTTATCTCCCACACTATCTCCAGATGTAGGCATCTGCACAACATACACCCCCCTCTCCCCCCCCCGCCGCCCCCTCCTCTGAGTGGGACAGTGTAAAGACAACGTGTAAAGGGTTTTCCTGTGGTGAAGTAGAGGCGGACCAAAACGCAGCGTCGTTATATTGATTCATGTTTAATAAAAACAGATAAACACGAACACTACAAAACAACAAACGTGGGAAAACCAAAAAAAAAAAACAGTCCTGTCTGGTGCAACACACAGAGACAGGAACAATCACCCACCAACACACAGTGAAACCCAGGCTACCTAAGTATGATTCTCAATCAGAGACAACTACTGACACCTGCCTCTGATTGAGAACCATACTAGGCCGAAACATAGAAATACCCAAAACCTAGAAAAACAAACATAGACTGCCCCCCCCAACTCACGCCCCTGACCATACTAAATAAATACAAAAACAAAGGAAATAAAGGTCAGAACGTGACACAACAGCTCTCACACACCACATGTCTCTGCAAGAATTACCTTAATACCAGTAGACAGCATGTTTTGCTCTGTTGGCCGAATAAATAAAAAATAAAGGCTTTTATTTATAATATCCACACATTTGTGAATCATTGCATTAATCAAGTGTGCAACACTTAGGTGCAATATGGTTAAGATGAGAAGCTCCTGTGGACAGTTTGAATTGTTATGCTTATTTTGTTTGTCTATATAATATGGTGTTTACGGTATGATAAATAGCTGAACTATATACTATGGTATTTACGGTATGATAAATAGCTGAACTATATACTATGGTATTTACGGTATGATAAATAGCTGAACTATATACTATAGTATTTACGGTATGATAAATAGCTGAATTATATACTATGGTATTTACGGTATGATCAATAGCTGAACTATATACTATGGTATTTACGGTATGATAAATAGCTGAACTATATACTATGGTATTTACGGTATGATAAATAGCTGAATTATATACTACGGTATTTACGGTATGATAAATAGCTGAACTATATACTATGGTATTTACGGTATGATAAATAGCTGAATTATATACTACGGTATTTACGGTATGATAAATAGCTGAACTATATACTATGGTATTTACGGTATGATAAATAGCTGAACTATATACTACGGTATTTACGGTATGATAAATAGCTGAACTATGAAGCAGGAATGGGGGACATTGACCACACCACATCCAAGGATAGTGTGAACAGAAAAGTTGTAACTCTTGACGTTGACGAGAGATATATCTCACTAGACACATTTTACTCATGTTAAACACACCCATAACCTGGCTCGGGTCGTTGAAAAGAGAATGTTATCTACTTGAATTGAATTGCTATTATCTACAAATGATTGTGTTACCATTGCACTGCGAGGCGACATACACTCATGATCATCATTCTCAATTCAAACTACTAATTGGGACGAGGGGCACCAGAGACTTAGAAACAGAGACTTATTGATACAGAGAGACGTATTGATACAGAGAGACATATTGATACAGAGACTTATTGATACAGAGAGACTTATTGATACAGAGAGACTTATTGATACAGAGAGACATATTGATACAGAGAGACTTATTGATACAGAGAGATGTATTGAAACAGATAGACTTATTGATACAGAGACTTATTGATACAGAGATAATTATTGATACAGAGACTTATTGATACAGATAGACTTATTGAAACAGAGACTTATTGATACAGAGACGTATTGATACAGAGAGACTTATTGATACAGAGAGACTTATTGATACAGAGAGACTTATTGATACAGAGACGTATTGACACAGAGAGACTTATTGATACAGAGAGACTTATTGATACAGAGACGTATTGATACAGAGAGACATATTGATACAGAGAGACTTCGTGATACAGATAGACTTATTGATACAGAGAGACTTATTGATACAGAGAGATGTATTGATACAGAGAGACATATTGATACAGAGAGACTTATTGATACAGAGAGACTTATTGATACAGAGAAGACTAACGTTATTATGTAACAACCCGAATAGCCAACCCCCCCTATACCCCTATAGGTCAACATCACCTCCCCCCCAGCCCCCATCTCTCAACCACTCCCTTTTAAATAAGGCTGAAGAGGCCTTTTGACTGTATTGCAGTGCGTGTTGTTACGATTCCAACTGAAGTTAATTGTAGTGTTTTACAAGTCAACTCAAATCCCCAAATAAACCCTCATCATTCATCATAACAGTGGAGAATTAAACGTAAAAACATGCTACTGTGGGACTACTAAGTCAGTTAGGGGAACAAGAGCCCTCCTTTACCCTAAAAGCTCAGACACAAGGGTAGGATTGTCAAACGTGTGCCTGTCGACGGTACTTGGCACGTCTGAACAGAGTTTCGTTGCAGTTCATCTCTTTTGTTTTCACACAGCAAAGACCTCGAAGTCGTCGCCACTAAGCCTTGTTTAAAATACTCCAAAACAGAAGGTGGCAGTAGCGTTGTTTGACAATGCTCTGTTGCTTAGTTGATGCTGTAGATTCCAATGTTAGCTAGCTAGCTACGCTAATGTTGCTCTGTCGTAGAATGCCCTTGTTGATATTAGCCAGACGGCCACAGATAGATACAGTGTGTTGAGCATTCAAGCTGCAACAAAACAAAATGTGGAATAAATCAATGGGGTGTGAATACTTTCGGAAGGCTCTGTAGATTTATTCTCTGGGGGACACATCTAGCGCTATGATGAAACTGTCTCTCATGAGGACCGCCACAGGAAAGGAAGACCCAGAGTTACCTCTGCTGCAGAGGATACGTTCATTAGAGTTACCAGCCTCAGAAATCAATGGGGTGTGAACACTTTCTGAAGACTCTGTGTCTGTAAGGTCCCTCTGTCGTGCAGTGAATTTCAAACACAGATTCAACCACAAAGACCAGGGAGGAATTCCAACGCCTCGCAAAGAAGGGTAAAACAAACAAACAGACATTGAATATTTTTTTTATTTAACCTTTATTTAACAAGGTTAAAGTCAGTTAAGAACAAATTCTTATTTTACAATAACGGCCTACCCCTAACGGCCAAACACTCCCCTAACCCGGACGACGCTGGGCCAATTGTGCGCCGCCCTATGGGACTCCCAATCACGGCCGGTGGTGATACAGCCCGGGATCGAACCAGGGTCTGTAGTGACGCCTCTAGCACTGAGATGCAGCAACATTAAACCGCTGCGCCACTCGGGAGCCCAAATAGCCCTTTGAGCAGGGTAAAGTTATTAATTACACTTTGGATGGTGTATCAATACACCCAGTCACTACAAAGATACAGGCGTCCTTCCGAACTCAGTTGCCGGAGAGGAAGGAAACCGCTCAGGGATTTCACCACGAGGCCAATGGTAACAGTTACAAAGTTGAATGGCTATGATAGGAGAAAACTGAGGATGGATCAACAACATCGTAGTTACTCTACAATACTAACCTAAATGACAGAGTGAAAAGAAGGAATCCTGCACAGAATACTAATATTACAAACTAAAGTTAAAAATCCAAAAAATATGTCTTGAATGCAAAGCGTTATATCCAACACAACACATCACTGAGTAACATGGTGGTGGCTGCATCATGTTATGGTTATGCTTGTCATCGGTAAGGGATTTTTTTTTAGGATAAAAAGAAACAGAATAGAGCTAAGCACAGGCAAAATCCAAGAGGAGAACCTGGTTCAGTCTGCTTTCCAACAGACACAGGGAGACAAATTCACCTTTCAGCAGGACAATAACCTAAAACACAAGGCCAAATCTACACAGGAGTTGTTTACCAAGAAGACAGTGAATGTTCCTGAGTGGCCTAGTTACAGTTTTGAATTAAATCCGCATGGAAATCTATGGCAAGAATGATCAACAACAAACTTGACAATAACGTGCAAATATTGTACAATCCAGGTGTCCAAAGCTCTTACAGACTTACACAGAAAGACTCACAGCTGTAAAACCTACCAAAATGGGATTCAGTAACACTTTACCTGCCAACCAGTGTCATACCAAGTTATGACACGGTCATAACCATGTCATAATATATCATAACAGTTGTCATAACCTGTCATAATAAGGTTATAACACTGTCATGACCCATATATTTATTACACCTGTTGTGACATATAGAGTGTTATTTTATGGCTGGTTATAACACCTACATAAGAGTGTTAAAACCCACATGTATTACCTGGCAAGAAGTTTCCTTTCATTTTAAAGTTTGTTTGAAAGTTTAAGTTTGTTTCTTAATTATTTTATTGTTGTTGTAATTCATTCCTTACAGTCATGTTTTTTTTTTTCTTTCTCCATTATATTTTAAATAACTTGTTAGAAAATACACTTTTATGACACTGTCAAGAAGCATTGTGACATCATAATCACATTAGCCAGATTAGGCCAATCACGTACATGCCCTTATATCAGTCATCAGTCACATCAGTCTTGTCCTGCTCCTGAAATCTATAACCTGCATTCATCACGGTCATTAGCAACAGCACATTGGGGTTGGCGCATGTCTAACATCAATGAGTACACAACTACAGTGATCATTTAATGTGGAACATTTTCAAAAGATATATACCACTTAAACATAGTGTTGACACGTAGGCTACGATGGAATGGATTTTTTTTGTCTTGTGTGGTAGGTATTGTGGGTTGTGACACTCTTTATGTAGGTGTTTATAACCAGCTATAAAATAACATAATATATGTTGTAAATATATGTGTCATGTCTGTTGTTATGACATATATGACCAAGTTGGGCGTCAAGTAAAGAGTTACCGTAGATTCTAACGTATTGAGAAAACTTATGTAAATGAGATATTGCTGTATTTAATTTTCAATAAATGTTCTAACATTTCTAAAAACATGTTTTCACTTTGTCATTATGGGTATTATTTATTCCATTTGGAATTTCGGCTATAACACAACACAACGTTGAAAAGTCACGGGTATGAATAGTTTCTGAAGGCTCAGTAGCTACCTAGCAAGATGACTAGGAAACAATTTAATTCACTCTCCGCAATCCCATACTGCCAGTGCCAGCACATAAGCAAATGTTTAGCTAGCTAGCTAGCTAACGTTAGCATATTCTCTAGCTAGCACAACATAGCTAGCTAGCTAGCTAACGTTAGCATATTCTCTAGCTAGCACAACATAGCTAGCTAGCTAAAGTTAGCATATTCTCTAGCTAGCACAACATAGCTAGCTAGCTAACGTTAGCATATTCTCTAGCTAGCACAACATAGCTAGCTAGCTAAGGACACTTCGCTAACTTGGCAGCTAACACAGGCAGGTTTTTTAAGGAAAAATTTGAATTATAATGTCAATCGTAGCTTCACTGGTTAGCTAGCTTGGTGGAAGTATTTAGGGTTGTGTGCATGGCGTCTGAGGACTTTGCTAGCTACCAACCCATAGCTTACATTGCAGGCTATGGGATGGTTTTGTGCTCTCTGATTGGCTTAAAGTCAAGTTATTGGCCACTGATGAGCATTGCGATTCTACAAGTAGAAAAGGCAGGCTCGCCGCTACGGAGTCGGTACGCAACTGTACTGCTTTAGTTCTAACAACAGAAGGAACGGCCTCCCACTGTGATAAGTACCTATCGGCAGTCTATCGGCAGTCTATCGGCAGTCTATCGCCAGTCTATCGGCGGTCTATCGGCAGTCTATCGGCAGTCTATCAGCAGTCTATCGGCAGTCTATCAGCAGTGAGATTCTCAGAGTGTTTCATACTTAGCTCTTCCTGATAAAACACAATGTGACCTATAACCCTTCCTGATAAAACACAATGTGACCTATAACCTTAACCATTCCTGATAAAACACAATATGACCTATAACCTTAACCCTTCCTGATAAAACAGCATAATGTGACCTATAACCTTAAC
>NC_048576.1:1269182-1291682 GCF_013265735.2 Oncorhynchus mykiss | reverse complement strand
AGTGGCCCCTGCGGTCTAAGGCACTGCATCGATCCAGGGCTGTATCACGTCCAGAGGACGTCCTCCAACCTATCAGAGCTCTTGCATCATGAACTGACATGTTGTCCGGCCAATCAAAGGATCAGATTAATGAATCTAGTACTGAAAGTGTAAACTACAGCTAGCTACAGCTGCAGATTATACAATGTGGTGAGTAGTTGACTCAGAGAGAGATAAAGACAATAGTTGAACCGTTTTGAAGAAATCCTTGTTTTTTATATACAGTGGGGAGAACAAGTATTTGATACACTGCCAATTGTGCAGGTTTTCCTACTTTCAAAGCATGTAGAGGTCTGTAATTTGTATCATAGGTACACTTCACCAGTGAGAGACGGAATCTAAAACAAAAATCCAGAAAATCACATTGTATGATTTTTAAGTAATTAATTTGCATTTTATTGCATGACATAAGTATTTGATCACCTACCAACCAGTAAGAATTCCGGCTCTCACAGAACTGTTCGTTTTTATTTAAGAAGCCCTCCTGTTCTCTACTCATTACCTGTATTAACTTAACCTGCTCAATCAAACAGACTCCAACCTCTCCACAATGGCCAAGGCCAGAGAGCTGTGTAAGGACATCAGGGATAAAATTGTAGACCTGCACAAGGCTGGGATGGGCTACAGGACAATAGGCAAGCAGCTTGGTGAGAAGGCAACAACTGTTGGCACAATTATTAGAAAATGGAAGAAGTTCAAGATGACGGTCAATCACCCTCGGTCTGGGGCTCCATGCAAGATCTCACCTCGTGGGGCATCAATGATCATGAGGAAGGTGAGGGATCAGCCCAGAACTACACGGCAGGACCTGGTCAATGACCTGAAGAGAGCTGGGACCACAGTCTCAAAGAAAACCATTAGTAACACACTACGCCGTCATGGATTAAAATCCTGCAGCGCACGCAAGGTCAACCCTGCTCAAGTCAGCGCATGTCCAGGCCCGTCTGAAGTTGGCCATTGGCCATCTGGATGATCCAGAGGAGGAATGGGAGAAGGTCATGTGGTCTGATGAGACAAAAATAGAGCTTTTTGGTCTAAACTCTACTCGCCGTGTTTGGAGGAGGAAGAAGGATGAGTACAACCCCAAGAACACCATCCTAACCGTGAAGCATGGAGGTGGAAACATCATTCTTTGGGGATGCTTTTCTGCAAAGGGGACAGGACGACTGCACCGTATTGAGGGGAGGATGGATGGGGCCATGTATCGCGAGATCTTGGCCAACAACCTCCTTCCCTCAGTAAGAGAATTGAAGATGGGTCGTGGCTGGGTCTTGTGATTTTCTGGATTTTTGTTTTAGATTCCGTCTCTCACTGGTGAAGTGTACCTATGATACAAATTACAGACCTCTACATGCTTTGTAAGTAGGAAAACCTGCAAAATCGGCAGTGTAACAAATACTTGTTCTCCTCACTGTATGTATATATATATATATGACAAGCAGCCGAGTGAGAGAGTGTGAGAGAGAGCGATAGATATATTTAGTTGTATATATATATATTTTTTACTTTCACTTACTTAGCTAGCTAATGCAGCTAGCTAATGCAGCTAGCTAATGCAGCTAGCTAATGCAGCTAGCTAATGCAAACACCCGGATCAAACAGAGTGGAATGAAATTTATGTTAGCTAGCTGGCTAATGTAAGGGAAGCTGGCTAGTAAAGGAAGAAAAATACTTGAACTATATTTCTAAGATGATAAAAGCAGGATGACTAGTAGACTTAAAGATACACATTTAAGTCTACAAAGCACCCGGTTAAACACTGGACTGATCAGCAGTAGGGAGGACAGCACCAGGTTAAACACTGGACTGATCAGCAGTGGGAGGACAGCACCAGGTTAAACACTGGACTGATCAGCAGTGGGAGGACAGCACCAGGTTAAACACTGGACTGATCAGCAGTGGGAGGACAGCACCAGGTTAAACACTGGACTGATCAGCAGTAGGGAGGACAGCACCAGGTTAAACACTGGACTGATCAGCAGAAGGGAGGACAGCACCAGGTTAAACACTGGACTGATCAGCAGTGGGAGGACAGCACCAGGTTAAACACTGGACTGATCAGCAGTGGGAGGACAGCACCAGGTTAAACACTGGACTGATCAGCAGTAGGGAGGACAGCACCAGGTTAAACACTGGACTGATCAGCAGAAGGGAGGACAGCACCAGGTTAAACACTGGACTGATCAACAGTGGGAGGACAGCACCAGGTTAAACACTGGACTGATCAGCAGTGGGAGGACAGCACCCGGTTAAACACTGGACTGATCAGCAGTAGGGAGGACAGCACCAGGTTAAACACTGGACTGATCAGCAGTAGGGGGGACAGCACCAGGTTAAACACTGGACTGATCAGCAGTGGGAGGACAGCACCAGGTTAAACACTGGACTGATCAGCAGTGGGAGGACAGCACCAGGTTAAACACTGGACTGGTCAGTAGTGGGAGGACAGCACCCGGTTAAACACTGGACTGATCAGCAGTGGGGGGGACAGCACCCGGTTAAACACTGGACTGATCAGCAGTGGGGGGGACAGCACCAGGTTAAACACTGGACTGATCAGCAGTGGGAGGACAGCACCCGGTTAAACACTGGACTGATCAGCAGTGGGAGGACAGCACCCGGTTAAACACTGGACTGATCAGCAGTAGGGAGGACAGCACCAGGTTAAACACTGGACTGATCAGCAGTAGGGAGGACAGCACCAGGTTAAACACTGGACTGGTCAGTAGTGGGAGGACAGCACCAGGTTAAACACTGGACTGATCAGCAGTGGGAGGACAGCACCAGGTTAAACACTGGATTGATCAGCAGTAGGGAGGACAGCATCAGGTTAAACACTGGACTGATCAGCAGTAGGGAGGACAGCACCAGGTTAAACACTAGACTGATCAGCAGTAGGGAGGACAGCACCAGGTTAAACACTGGACTGATCAGCAGTAGGGAGGACAGCACCAGGTTAAACACTGGACTGATCAGCAGTAGGAGGACAGCACCAGGTTAAACACTGGACTGATCAGCAGTGGGAGGACAGCACCAGGTTAAACACTGGACTGATCAGCAGAAGGGAGGACAGCACCCGGTTAAACACTGGACTGATCAGCAGTGGGAGGACAGCACCAGGTTAAACACTGGACTGATCAGCAGTAGGGAGGACAGCACCAGGTTAAACACTGGACTGATCAGCAGTAGGGAGGACAGCACCAGGTTAAACACTGGACTGATCAGCAGTAGGGAGGACAGCACCAGGTTAAACACTGGACTGATCAGCAGTGGGAGGACAGCACCAGGTTAAACACTGGACTGATCAGCAGTAGGGAGAACAGCACCAGGTTAAACACTGGACTGATCAGCAGTGGGAGGACAGCACCAGGTTAAACACTGGACTGATCAGCAGTAGGGAGGACAGCACCAGGTTAAACACTGGACTGATCAGCAGTAGGGAGGACAGCACCAGGTTAAACACTGGACTGATCAGCAGTGGGAGGACAGCACCAGGTTAAACACTGGACTGATCAGCAGTAGGGAGAACAGCACCAGGTTAAACACTGGACTGATCAGCAGTGGGAGGACAGCACCAGGTTAAACACTGGACTGATCAGCAGTAGGGAGGACAGCACCAGGTTAAACACTGGACTGATCAGCAGTAGGGAGGACAGCACCAGGTTAAACACTGGACTGGTCAGTAGTGGGAGGACAGCACCAGGTTAAACACTGGACTGGTCAGTAGTGGGAGGACAGCACCCGGTTAAACACTGGACTGGTCAGTAGTGGGAGGACAGCACCCGGTTAAACACTGGACTGATCAGTAGTATGAGGACAGCACCAGGTTAAACACTGGACTGATCAGCAGTAGGAGGACAGCACCAGGTTAAACACTGGACTGATCAGTAGTATGAGGACAGCACCAGGTTAAACACTGGACTGATCAGCAGTAGGAGGACAGCACCAGGTTAAACACTGGACTGATCAGCAGTAGGGAGGACAGCACCAGGTTAAACACTGGACTGATCAGCAGTGGGAGGACAGCACCAGGTTAAACACTGGACTGATCAGCAGTAGGGAGAACAGCACCAGGTTAAACACTGGACTGATCAGCAGTGGGAGGACAGCACCAGGTTAAACACTGGACTGATCAGCAGTAGGGAGGACAGCACCAGGTTAAACACTGGACTGATCAGCAGTAGGGAGGACAGCACCAGGTTAAACACTGGACTGGTCAGTAGTGGGAGGACAGCACCAGGTTAAACACTGGACTGGTCAGTAGTGGGAGGACAGCACCCGGTTAAACACTGGACTGGTCAGTAGTGGGAGGACAGCACCCGGTTAAACACTGGACTGATCAGTAGTATGAGGACAGCACCAGGTTAAACACTGGACTGATCAGCAGTAGGAGGACAGCACCAGGTTAAACACTGGACTGATCAGTAGTATGAGGACAGCACCAGGTTAAACACTGGACTGATCAGCAGTAGGAGGACAGCACCAGGTTAAACACTGGACTGATCAGCAGTGGGAGGACAGCACCAGGTTAAACACTGGACTGATCAGCAGAAGGGAGGACAGCACCCGGTTAAACACTGGACTGATCAGAAGTGGGAGGACAGCACCAGGTTAAACACTGGACTGATCAGCAGTAGGGAGGACAGCACCAGGTTAAACACTGGACTGATCAGCAGTAGGGAGGACAGCACCAGGTTAAACACTGGACTGATCAGCAGTAGGGAGGACAGCACCAGGTTAAACACTGGACTGATCAGCAGTGGGAGGACAGCACCAGGTTAAACACTGGACTGATCAGCAGTAGGGAGAACAGCACCAGGTTAAACACTGGACTGATCAGCAGTGGGAGGACAGCACCAGGTTAAACACTGGACTGATCAGCAGTAGGGAGGACAGCACCAGGTTAAACACTGGACTGATCAGCAGTAGGGAGGACAGCACCAGGTTAAACACTGGACTGGTCAGTAGTGGGAGGACAGCACCAGGTTAAACACTGGACTGGTCAGTAGTGGGAGGACAGCACCCGGTTAAACACTGGACTGGTCAGTAGTGGGAGGACAGCACCAGGTTAAACACTGGACTGATCAGTAGTATGAGGACAGCACCAGGTTAAACACTGGACTGATCAGTAGTGGGAGGACAGCACCAGGTTAAACACTGGACTGATCAGCAGTAGGGAGGACAGCACCAGGTTAAACACTGGACTGATCAGCAGAAGGGAGGACAGCACCAGGTTAAACACTGGACTGATCAGCAGTAGGGAGGACAGCACCAGGTTAAACACTGGACTGATCAGCAGTAGGGAGGACAGCACCCGGTTAAACACTGGACTGGTCAGTAGTGGGAGGACAGCACCCGGTTAAACACTGGACTGATCAGCAGTGGGAGGACAGCACCAGGTTAAACACTGGACTGATCAGCAGTGGGAGGACAGCACCCGGTTAAACACTGGACTGATCAGCAGTAGGGAGGACAGCACCAGGTTAAACACTGGACTGATCAGCAGTGGGAGGACAGCACCAGGTTAAACACTGGACTGATCAGCAGAAGGGAGGACAGCACCAGGTTAAACACTGGACTGATCAGTAGTGGGAGGACAGCACCAGGTTAAACACTGGACTGATCAGTAGTGGGAGGACAGCACCAGGTTAAACACTGGACTGATCAGCAGTAGGGAGGACAGCACCAGGTTAAACACTGGACTGATCAGTAGTGTGAAGACAGCACCCGGTTAAACACTGGACTGATCAGCAGTGGGAGGACAGCACCAGGTTAAACACTGGACTGATCAGCAGTGGGAGGACAGCACCAGGTTAAACACTGGACTGATCAGCAGTGGGAGGACAGCACCAGGTTAAACACTGGACTGATCAGCAGAAGGGGGGACAGCACCAGGTTAAACACTGGACTGATCAGCAGAAGGGAGGACAGCACCAGGTTAAACACTGGACTGATCAGCAGAAGGGAGGACAGCACCAGGTTAAACACTGGACTGATCAGCAGTAGGGAGGACAGCACCAGGTTAAACACTGGACTGATCAGCAGAAGGGGGGACAGCACCAGGTTAAACACTGGACTGATCAGCAGTGGGAGGACAGCACCAGGTTAAACACTGGACTGATCAGCAGTGGGAGGACAGCACCAGGTTAAACACTGGACTGATCAGCAGTAGGGGGGACAGCACCAGGTTAAACACTGGACTGATCAGCAGTAGGGGGGACAGCACCAGGTTAAACACTGGACTGATCAGCAGAAGGGAGGACAACACCAGGTTAAACACTGGACTGATCAGCAGTAGGGAGGACAGCACCAGGTTAAACACTGGACTGATCAGCAGTAGGGAGGACAGCACCCGGTTAAACACTGGACTGATCAGCAGTAGGGAGGACAGCACCAGGTTAAACACTGGACTGATCAGCAGTAGGGAGGACAGCACCCGGTTAAACACTGGACTGATCAGCAGTAGGGAGGACAGCACCAGGTTAAACACTGGACTGATCAGCAGTAGGGGGGACAGCACCAGGTTAAACACTGGACTGATCAGCAGAAGGGAGGACAGCACCAGGTTAAACACTGGACTGATCAGCAGAAGGGAGGACAGCACCAGGTTAAACACTGGACTGATCAGCAGTAGGGGGGACAGCACCAGGTTAAACACTGGACTGATCAGCAGAAGGGAGGACAGCACCAGGTTAAACACTGGACTGATCAGCAGAAGGGAGGACAGCACCAGGTTAAACACTGGACTGATCAGCAGTGGGAGGACAGCACCAGGTTAAACACTGGACTGATCAGCAGTAGGGAGGACAGCACCAGGTTAAACACTGGACTGATCAGCAGTAGGGAGGACAGCACCAGGTTAAACACTGGACTGATCAGCAGTAGGGAGGACAGCACCCGGTTAAACACTGGACTGATCAGCAGTGGGAGGACAGCACCCGGTTAAACACTGGACTGATCAGCAGTAGGGAGGACAGCACCCGGTTAAACACTGGACTGATCAGCAGTGGGAGGACAGCACCCGGTTAAACACTGGACTGATCAGCAGTGGGAGGACAGCACCCGGTTAAACACTGGACTGATCAGCAGTGGGAGGACAGCACCCGGTTAAACACTGGACTGATCAGCAGTAGGGAGGACAGCACCCGGTTAAACACTGGACTGATCAGCAGTGGGGAGGACAGCACCAGGTTAAACACTGGACTGATCAGTAGTGGGAGGAAAGCACCAGGTTAAACACTGGACTGATCAGCAGAAGGGAGGACAGCACCCGGTTAAACACTGGACTGATCAGCAGAAGGGAGGACAGCACCAGGTTAAACACTGGACTGATCAGCAGAAGGGAGGACAGCACCAGGTTAAACACTGGACTGATCAGCAGTGGGAGGACAGCACCCGGTTAAACACTGGACTGATCAGCAGTAGGGAGGACAGCACCAGGTTAAACACTGGACTGATCAGCAGTAGGGAGGACAGCACCCGGTTAAACACTGGACTGATCAGCAGAAGGGAGGACAGCACCAGGTTAAACACTGGACTGATCAGCAGTGGGAGGACAGCACCAGGTTAAACACTGGACTGATCAGCAGTAGGGAGAACAGCACCAGGTTAAACACTGGACTGATCAGCAGTGGGAGGACAGCACCAGGTTAAACACTGGACTGATCAGCAGTAGGGAGGACAGCACCAGGTTAAACACTGGACTGATCAGCAGTAGGGAGGACAGCACCAGGTTAAACACTGGACTGGTCAGTAGTGGGAGGACAGCACCAGGTTAAACACTGGACTGGTCAGTAGTGGGAGGACAGCACCCGGTTAAACACTGGACTGGTCAGTAGTGGGAGGACAGCACCCGGTTAAACACTGGACTGATCAGTAGTATGAGGACAGCACCAGGTTAAACACTGGACTGATCAGCAGTAGGAGGACAGCACCAGGTTAAACACTGGACTGATCAGTAGTATGAGGACAGCACCAGGTTAAACACTGGACTGATCAGCAGTAGGAGGACAGCACCAGGTTAAACACTGGACTGATCAGCAGTGGGAGGACAGCACCAGGTTAAACACTGGACTGATCAGCAGAAGGGAGGACAGCACCCGGTTAAACACTGGACTGATCAGAAGTGGGAGGACAGCACCAGGTTAAACACTGGACTGATCAGCAGTAGGGAGGACAGCACCAGGTTAAACACTGGACTGATCAGCAGTAGGGAGGACAGCACCAGGTTAAACACTGGACTGATCAGCAGTAGGGAGGACAGCACCAGGTTAAACACTGGACTGATCAGCAGTGGGAGGACAGCACCAGGTTAAACACTGGACTGATCAGCAGTAGGGAGAACAGCACCAGGTTAAACACTGGACTGATCAGCAGTGGGAGGACAGCACCAGGTTAAACACTGGACTGATCAGCAGTAGGGAGGACAGCACCAGGTTAAACACTGGACTGATCAGCAGTAGGGAGGACAGCACCAGGTTAAACACTGGACTGGTCAGTAGTGGGAGGACAGCACCAGGTTAAACACTGGACTGGTCAGTAGTGGGAGGACAGCACCCGGTTAAACACTGGACTGGTCAGTAGTGGGAGGACAGCACCAGGTTAAACACTGGACTGATCAGTAGTATGAGGACAGCACCAGGTTAAACACTGGACTGATCAGTAGTGGGAGGACAGCACCAGGTTAAACACTGGACTGATCAGCAGTAGGGAGGACAGCACCAGGTTAAACACTGGACTGATCAGCAGAAGGGAGGACAGCACCAGGTTAAACACTGGACTGATCAGCAGTAGGGAGGACAGCACCAGGTTAAACACTGGACTGATCAGCAGTAGGGAGGACAGCACCCGGTTAAACACTGGACTGGTCAGTAGTGGGAGGACAGCACCCGGTTAAACACTGGACTGATCAGCAGTGGGAGGACAGCACCAGGTTAAACACTGGACTGATCAGCAGTGGGAGGACAGCACCCGGTTAAACACTGGACTGATCAGCAGTAGGGAGGACAGCACCAGGTTAAACACTGGACTGATCAGCAGTGGGAGGACAGCACCAGGTTAAACACTGGACTGATCAGCAGAAGGGAGGACAGCACCAGGTTAAACACTGGACTGATCAGTAGTGGGAGGACAGCACCAGGTTAAACACTGGACTGATCAGTAGTGGGAGGACAGCACCAGGTTAAACACTGGACTGATCAGTAGTGGGAGGACAGCACCAGGTTAAACACTGGACTGATCAGCAGTAGGGAGGACAGCACCAGGTTAAACACTGGACTGATCAGTAGTGTGAAGACAGCACCCGGTTAAACACTGGACTGATCAGCAGTGGGAGGACAGCACCAGGTTAAACACTGGACTGATCAGCAGTGGGAGGACAGCACCAGGTTAAACACTGGACTGATCAGCAGTGGGAGGACAGCACCAGGTTAAACACTGGACTGATCAGCAGAAGGGGGGACAGCACCAGGTTAAACACTGGACTGATCAGCAGAAGGGAGGACAGCACCAGGTTAAACACTGGACTGATCAGCAGAAGGGAGGACAGCACCAGGTTAAACACTGGACTGATCAGCAGTAGGGAGGACAGCACCAGGTTAAACACTGGACTGATCAGCAGAAGGGGGGACAGCACCAGGTTAAACACTGGACTGATCAGCAGTGGGAGGACAGCACCAGGTTAAACACTGGACTGATCAGCAGTGGGAGGACAGCACCAGGTTAAACACTGGACTGATCAGCAGTAGGGGGGACAGCACCAGGTTAAACACTGGACTGATCAGCAGTAGGGGGGACAGCACCAGGTTAAACACTGGACTGATCAGCAGAAGGGAGGACAACACCAGGTTAAACACTGGACTGATCAGCAGTAGGGAGGACAGCACCAGGTTAAACACTGGACTGATCAGCAGTAGGGAGGACAGCACCCGGTTAAACACTGGACTGATCAGCAGTAGGGAGGACAGCACCAGGTTAAACACTGGACTGATCAGCAGTAGGGAGGACAGCACCCGGTTAAACACTGGACTGATCAGCAGTAGGGAGGACAGCACCAGGTTAAACACTGGACTGATCAGCAGTAGGGGGGACAGCACCAGGTTAAACACTGGACTGATCAGCAGAAGGGAGGACAGCACCAGGTTAAACACTGGACTGATCAGCAGAAGGGAGGACAGCACCAGGTTAAACACTGGACTGATCAGCAGTAGGGGGGACAGCACCAGGTTAAACACTGGACTGATCAGCAGAAGGGAGGACAGCACCAGGTTAAACACTGGACTGATCAGCAGAAGGGAGGACAGCACCAGGTTAAACACTGGACTGATCAGCAGTGGGAGGACAGCACCAGGTTAAACACTGGACTGATCAGCAGTAGGGAGGACAGCACCAGGTTAAACACTGGACTGATCAGCAGTAGGGAGGACAGCACCAGGTTAAACACTGGACTGATCAGCAGTAGGGAGGACAGCACCCGGTTAAACACTGGACTGATCAGCAGTGGGAGGACAGCACCCGGTTAAACACTGGACTGATCAGCAGTAGGGAGGACAGCACCCGGTTAAACACTGGACTGATCAGCAGTGGGAGGACAGCACCCGGTTAAACACTGGACTGATCAGCAGTGGGAGGACAGCACCCGGTTAAACACTGGACTGATCAGCAGTGGGAGGACAGCACCCGGTTAAACACTGGACTGATCAGCAGTAGGGAGGACAGCACCCGGTTAAACACTGGACTGATCAGCAGTGGGGAGGACAGCACCAGGTTAAACACTGGACTGATCAGTAGTGGGAGGAAAGCACCAGGTTAAACACTGGACTGATCAGCAGAAGGGAGGACAGCACCCGGTTAAACACTGGACTGATCAGCAGAAGGGAGGACAGCACCAGGTTAAACACTGGACTGATCAGCAGAAGGGAGGACAGCACCAGGTTAAACACTGGACTGATCAGCAGTGGGAGGACAGCACCCGGTTAAACACTGGACTGATCAGCAGTAGGGAGGACAGCACCAGGTTAAACACTGGACTGATCAGCAGTAGGGAGGACAGCACCCGGTTAAACACTGGACTGATCAGCAGAAGGGAGGACAGCACCAGGTTAAACACTGGACTGATCAGCAGAAGGGAGGACAGCACCCGGTTAAACACTGGACTGATCAGCAGTAGGGAGGACAGCACCAGGTTAAACACTGGACTGATCAGCAGTAGGGAGGACAGCACCAGGTTAAACACTGGACTGATCAGCAGTAGGGAGGACAGCACCAGGTTAAACACTGGACTGATCAGCAGTAGGGAGGACAGCACCCGGTTAAACACTGGACTGATCAGCAGAAGGGAGGACAGCACCAGGTTAAACACTGGACTGATCAGCAGAAGGGAGGACAGCACCCGGTTAAACACTGGACTGATCAGCAGTAGGGAGGACAGCACCAGGTTAAACACTGGACTGATCAGCAGTAGGGAGGACAGCACCAGGTTAAACACTGGACTGATCAGCAGTGGGAGGACAGCACCCGGTTAAACACTGGACTGATCAGCAGTAGGGAGGACAGCACCAGGTTAAACACTGGACTGATCAGCAGAAGGGAGGACAGCACCAGGTTAAACACTGGACTGATCAGCAGTAGGGGGGACAGCACCAGGTTAAACACTGGACTGATCAGCAGAAGGGAGGACAGCACCAGGTTAAACACTGGACTGATCAGCAGAAGGGAGGACAGCACCAGGTTAAACACTGGACTGATCAGCAGTGGGAGGACAGCACCAGGTTAAACACTGGACTGATCAGCAGTAGGGAGGACAGCACCAGGTTAAACACTGGACTGATCAGCAGTAGGGAGGACAGCACCAGGTTAAACACTGGACTGATCAGCAGTAGGGAGGACAGCACCCGGTTAAACACTGGACTGATCAGCAGTGGGAGGACAGCACCCGGTTAAACACTGGACTGATCAGCAGTAGGGAGGACAGCACCCGGTTAAACACTGGACTGATCAGCAGTGGGAGGACAGCACCCGGTTAAACACTGGACTGATCAGCAGTGGGAGGACAGCACCCGGTTAAACACTGGACTGATCAGCAGTGGGAGGACAGCACCCGGTTAAACACTGGACTGATCAGCAGTAGGGAGGACAGCACCCGGTTAAACACTGGACTGATCAGCAGTGGGGAGGACAGCACCAGGTTAAACACTGGACTGATCAGTAGTGGGAGGAAAGCACCAGGTTAAACACTGGACTGATCAGCAGAAGGGAGGACAGCACCCGGTTAAACACTGGACTGATCAGCAGAAGGGAGGACAGCACCAGGTTAAACACTGGACTGATCAGCAGAAGGGAGGACAGCACCAGGTTAAACACTGGACTGATCAGCAGTGGGAGGACAGCACCCGGTTAAACACTGGACTGATCAGCAGTAGGGAGGACAGCACCAGGTTAAACACTGGACTGATCAGCAGTAGGGAGGACAGCACCCGGTTAAACACTGGACTGATCAGCAGAAGGGAGGACAGCACCAGGTTAAACACTGGACTGATCAGCAGAAGGGAGGACAGCACCCGGTTAAACACTGGACTGATCAGCAGTAGGGAGGACAGCACCAGGTTAAACACTGGACTGATCAGCAGTAGGGAGGACAGCACCAGGTTAAACACTGGACTGATCAGCAGTGGGAGGACAGCACCCGGTTAAACACTGGACTGATCAGCAGAAGGGAGGACAGCACCAGGTTAAACACTGGCATTATGGGGGCCCTACTGTACCTCCTTTCCCGTCCAAATAAAATAGTGAAAAGTTGATTATTTATTTTAAATGAGACGCACGCCAACAGAACAACACATCAATCTCAGATAAAGAATCCGATGGAGCGAAACAGCACCCC
Organism: Oncorhynchus mykiss; assembly: GCF_013265735.2. Lineage (NCBI taxonomy): Eukaryota > Metazoa > Chordata > Actinopteri > Salmoniformes > Salmonidae > Oncorhynchus > Oncorhynchus mykiss. Next base: position 1,278,763 of record NC_048576.1, on the reverse strand, counting down.
TCTGTCTCAGTATGTGTAGATCATGTTTCTGATGCTGTCTGGGCAGTGAAACAGCACCCCTCTGTCTCAGTATGTGTAGACCATGTTTCTGATGCTGTCTCAGTATGTGTAGACCATGTATCTGATGCTGTCTGGGCAGTGAAACAGCACCTCTCTGTCTCAGTATGTGTAGACCATGTATCTGATGCTGTCTCAGTATGTGTAGACCATGTATCTGATGCTGTCTCAGTATGTGTAGACCATGTATCTGATGCTATCTCAGTATGTGTATACCATGTATCTGATGCTGTCTGGACAGTGAAACAGCACCTCTCTGTCTCAGTATGTGTAGACCATGTATCTGATGCTGTCTGGACAGTGAAACAGCACCTCTCTGTCTCAGTATGTGTAGACCATGTATCTGATGCTGTCTGGACAGTGAAACAGCACCTCTCTGTCTCAGTATGTGTAGACCATGTTTCTGATGCTGTCTGGACAGTGAAACAGCACCACTCTGTCTCAGTATGTGTAGACCATGTGTCTGATGCTGTCTGGACAGTGAAACAGCACCTCTCTGTCTCAGTATGTGTAGACCATGTTTCTGATGCTGTCTGGACAGTGAAACAGCACCTCTCTGTCTCAGTATGTGTAGACCATGTTTCTGATGCTGTCTGGACAGTGAAACAGCACCTCTCTGTCTCAGTATGTGTAGACCATGTATCTGATGCTGTCTGGACAGTGAAACAGCACCTCTCTGTCTCAGTATGTGTAGACCATGTATCTGTCTGGGCAGTGAAACAGCACCTCTCTGTCTCAGTATGTGTAGACCATGTATCTGTCTGGGCAGTGAAACAGCACCTCTCTGTCTCAGTATGTGTAGACCATGTATCTGTCTGGGCAGTAAAACAGCACCTCTCTGTCTCAGTATGTGTAGACCATGTATCTGTCTGGGCAGTGAAACAGCACCTCTCTGTCTCAGTATGTGTAGACCATGTATCTGTCTGGGCAGTGAAACAGCACCTCTCTGTCTCAGTATGTGTAGACCATGTATCTGTCTGGGCAGTGAAACAGCACCTCTCTGTCTCAGTATGTGTAGACCATGTATCTGTCTGGGCAGTAAAACAGCACCTCTCTGTCTCAGTATGTGTAGACCATGTATCTGTCTGGGCAGTAAAACAGCACCTCTCTGTCTCAGTATGTGTAGACCATGTATCTGTCTGGGCAGTGAAACAGCACCTCTCTGTCTCAGTATGTGTAGACCATGTATCTGTCTGGGCAGTAAAACAGCACCTCTCTGTCTCAGTATGTGTAGACCATGTATCTGTCTGGGCAGTGAAACAGCACCTCTCTGTCTCAGTATGTGTAGACCATGTATCTGTCTGGGCAGTAAAACAGCACCTCTCTGTCTCAGTATGTGTAGACCATGTACATGTATGTGTAAACAAAAACATAAAAGCAACATGTAACGTGTTGGTCCGTGTTTTCATGAGCTGATTTAAATAATGTTCCATACTCACCAAAAAGCTTATTTCTCTCAAATGTTGTGAACAAATGTGTTTACATCCCTGTTAGTATACATTTCTCCTTAGCCAAGATAATCCATCCACCTGACAGGTGTGTCATATCAAGAAGCTGATTAAACAGCATGATCATTACACAGGTGCACCTTGTGCTGGGAACAATAAAAGGCCACTCTAAAAATGTGCTGTTTTGTCACACAACACAATGGGCCACCTACAGTACATGGACAGACTATCGTAGCAGAGAAGAAAGAAAGGTTCATGTATGGTATAGTGACCTGCGTTGCAGTACAGTGCAGTATAGCGCAGTATAGTATAGTATAGCATAGTATAATGAACGTCATTACAGTATAGTATAGTACAGTATAGTATAGTGAACTACATTACAGTACAGTATAGCATCATATAGTATAAGGTATAGTGAACTACATTACAGTACAGTACAGTATATTATAGTAAACTACAGTACAGTCCAGTACAGTATAGTCAACTACAGTACAGAACAGTACAGTATAGTACAGTCAACTATAGTACAGAACAGTACAGTATAGTGAACTACAGAACAGTATCGTATAGTATAGTAGACTACAGTACAGTATAGTATAGTCAACTACAGAACAGAACACTATAGTCAACTATAGTACAGAACAGTACAGTACAGTGAACTACAGAACATTATCATATAGTATAGTAGACTACAGAACAGTGTAGTATAGTATAGTCAACTACAGCACAGTATATGTACAGTACAGTATGTTTAGTATATGTTCAGTATATGTATATGTTCAGTATATGTTCAGTATATATTCAGTATATGTTCAGTATATATTCAGTATATGTTCAGTATATATTCAGTATATGTTCAGTATATGTATATTTTCAGTATATGTTCAGTATATTTATATGTTCAGTACATGTTCAGTATATGTTCAGTATATATTCAGTATATGTTCAGTATATATTCAGTATATGTTCAGTATATGTATATGTTCAGTATATTTATATGTTCAGTACATGTTCAGAATATGTTCAGTATATGTCCAGTATATGTCCAGTATATGTCCAGTATATGTCCAGTATATGTCCAGTATATGTCCAGTATATGTCCAGTGTCCAATAGATGACTCTAAACTGCCTTACACACACACCAGGTTAATTTTCTCCAGTCAAAATGACAGCTGAGCAAATCAAGTTCATTATGAGTAGATTTTTCCACAGGAAAAAAATGTACCATGAAAACAGAGGGAAGACAACTGTCTGAAAGACGTCATGAAACACACACACACACACACACACACACACACACACACAGACACACACACACACACACACACACACACAGACACACACACACACACACACACACTCACACACACACCACACACACACACACACACACAGGGTGAGAGAGCCTGTCATCCAAAAGCTTTACTCCGTCTGACAGAGGAAACATCTGTTCATAAAACACCATCTACAGTATATAGACCACCTACAGTATATAGACCACCTACAGTATATAGACCACCTACAGTATATAGACCATCTACAGTATATAGACCACCTACAGTATATAGACCACCTACAGTATATAGACCACCTACAGTATATAGACCACCTACAGTATATAGACCATCTACAGTACATAGACCACCTACAGTATATAGACTACCTACAGTATATAGACCACCTACAGTATATAGACCACCTACAGTATATAGACCACCTACAGTATATAGACCACCTACAGTATATAGACCACCTACAGTATATAGACCATCTACAGTATATAGACCACCTACAGTATATAGAACATCTACAGTATATAGACCACCTACAGTATATAGACCACCTACAGTATATAGACCACCTACATTATATAGACCATCTACAGTATATAGACCACCAACAGTATATATACCATCTACAGTATATAGACCACCTACAGTATATAGGCCATCTACAGTATATAGACCACCTACAGTATATAGACCACCTACAGTATATAGGCCATCTACAGTATATAGACCACCTACAGTATATAGACCACCTACAGTATATAGACCACCTACAGTACATAGACCACCTACAGTATATAGACCACCTACAGTATATAGACCACCTACAGTATATAGGCCATCTACAGTATATAGACCACCTAGGGTATATAGACCACCTACAGTACATAGACCATCTACAGTATATAGACCACCTACAGTATATAGACCACCTACAGTATATAGACCACCTACAGTACAGACCACCTACAGTATATAGACCACCTACAGTATATAGGCCATCTACAGTATATAGACCACCTACAGTATATAGACCACCTACAGTATATAGACCATCTACAGTACAGACCACCTACAGTATATAGACCACCTACAGTATATAGACCACCTACAGTATATAGACCACCTACAGTATATAGACCACCTACAGTATATAGACCACCTACAGTATATAGACCATCTACAGTATATAGACCACCTACAGTATATAGAACATCTACAGTATATAGACCACCTACAGTATATAGACCACCTACAGTATATAGACCACCTACATTATATAGACCATCTACAGTATATAGACCACCAACAGTATATATACCATCTACAGTATATAGACCACCTACAGTATATAGGCCATCTACAGTATATAGACCACCTACAGTATATAGACCACCTACAGTATATAGGCCATCTACAGTATATAGACCACCTACAGTACAGACCACCTACAGTATATAGACCACCTACAGTACAGACCACCTACAGTATATAGACCACCTACAGTACATAGACCACCTACATAGTGAACTACAATACAGTACAGTACAGTATAGCATAGTGAACTACAGTACAACATAGTATAGTACAGTACAGTCTAGTGAACTACAGAACAGTACAGTACAGTCTAGTGAACTACAGAACAGTACAGTACAGTATAGTGAACTACAGAACAGTATAGTACAGTCTAGTGAACTACAGAACAGTACAGTACAGTATAGTGAACTACAGAACAGTATAGTACAGTATAGTGAACTACAGAACAGTACAGTACAGTATAGTGAGAAACAGAACAGTACAGTATATTTAACTACAGTATATTAGAGTATATGACAGTACAGAAAAGTTAACTACAGTATATTACATTACAGAACAGAACAGTTCAGTGAACTACAGTATATTATATTACAGTACAGCAAAGTTTAGTGAACTACAGTATATTACAGTACAGTAACAGTAATGCTTTAGTGAACTACAGTATATTACAGTACAGTAACAGTAATACTTTAGTGAACTACAGTATATTACAGTACAGTAACAGTAATGCTTTAGTGAACTACAGTACATTACAGTAACAGTCAAACTCAGTGCAGTTACAGTAGGCTTCACATTAGGCTACACCTTGAGAGAACAACAATTATTTATAGCCCTGAATCTTGCCAGAAAATATCCCAACAAAGGCAGTCAGACAAAGAGCCAGAGAGAATTTGCTAAAAGTATTTATCCTTAAGGGGAATATTAATTAAGTTTTAGCATCCATACAAAACTGTTGTTGTCTTCAGGGATTTCCCTCTCACTAAATCCCCCCCCCCCCTCTGTTGGAAAAGGTTTGAAACCCCAATTTGAAGAGCTTCTCATTGGCACAGCATCCAGCTAGCCCCTTAATACTCTGAGTAGAGCGAGTGTGTATGTGTGTGTGTGTGTGTGTGTGTGTGTGTATGTGTGTGTGTGTGTGTGTATATGCAACCCCCCCCCCCCCCCCCCCCCCCCCCCCCCCCCCCCATCGTCGACCGCCCACCCCTACCCCGTTCACCGGCCAATTTAAAATGCCCCTTGAATTAAGACAGAAAGTTGGCAGAGGTAGCGAGCGGCTCGTCGTTATTCGCAACGACTCTTCAAAGGCTCTTCTTTATCATAAGAAGTAACCCGGGAGCCAGAGGGGCCAGGAGAGGGCCAGGAGAGGGTGAGGACCACGCCTGGCACGGTGGCTCTGACAGGTGGCCAGGGAGGGGTCTGACAGGGGGCCAGGAGATGAGCAAAACCAGGCCCGCCGAGCCCAGCCCAAACACCAAGTCAGAGGGGGTGAGACAGAGAGGGAATCCTGGTCCACACAGAACCAGAACCGGACCCCGAGGCCAATCACAGTGGGTACCGTGGACACACCAAAAATACCAGAGACACAAAGCCGTACCTATCGCTCTGTCACCTTTGAAGTTATAACTGCAGTGGTCTGAAATACGGAGTGTGGTAAACTCCCCACGATCTCCTTCTGTCCCACGCCACATCCACTACACTCCAACTACACCACGCCCGTGTACTAGAGTATAAACAGGGACGTTATACCCACAAATATACCAACGTGAATACGACCAACATTTTCCTCCTATTATAAACATTTTACTCCAGGGGGCTAAATCAGGGTGACACAGTGTTTCTTGTTGGTCTTAAACAGAAGTATCCACCTCACACACACGGGGTTTATGGGTTTAAAATACAGAAGACACCATGTACCATGTCAGATATATAGAGTTGACACGTATTACATCCCAATATTACACTTTATATACATCACATGAAGACTGAAATGTAACAAAATCCGTTTGACATAGAAACACCAGGATTTTTGTCTAATTTTATTGTAATATTTTTTTTTAATTAATGAGGAAATTATGAGAAATATGAACAGCATCTATGAGGCCAAAGAGGAGCTTTTGGTCATTGACTGCTGGAAATACTATATATATATATATATATATATATGAATGTATCTCCTTCTAGGTGCAAGATGATGGGAGCACAACAAAGGGAGTTGCCACCCTGCCATGAGACGGCAGCAGGGAAACCTGGCACACACACACACACACACACACACACACACACACACACACACACACACACACTCGCACACACACACACTCGCACACACACACGCACACACACACACACACACACACACTCGCACACACACACGCACACACACACTCGCGCACACACACACACACACTCGCACACACACACACACACACACACACTCGCACACACACACACACACACTCGCACACACACACACACACACACACTCGCACACACACACACACACACTCGCACACACACACGCACACACACGCACGCACGCACACACTCGCACACACACATACACACACACACACACTCGCTGGCAAAGCCCAGGGGCCAGGAAGCTCTCTGTGTCTTGCCAACACACCACGCCGCCTGGAAAATCTGTATTCCAGACCCCCCTTCCAAAGACCTGCATTTCAACCCACGATAAACTTGTCTTTTGTTCCCCCCCCCCCCCCCCCCCCGAGTCGATACCGCTCTGCAGTTTTCCAGGATTCACGGGTTTCAAGGTTTCTCTGGACGGTGCGAATGATAGTGCCGATTGTACGGTTTTAGGTTTAATTTATCAAAGGGACTTTTGTAGTTATGGACAAAGGAATATTGACATAATCAGGAACTGGGACTAACACACCATTACAGGGACTAACACACCATTACAGGGACTAACACACCATTACAGGAACTGGGACTAACACACCATTACAGGGACTAACACACCATTACAGGGACTAACACACCATTACAGGAACTGGGACTAACACACCATTACAGGGACTAACACACCATTACAGGGACTGACACACCATTACAGGGACTGGGACTAACACACCATTACAGGGACTAACACACCATTACAGGGACTGGGACTAACACACCATTACAGGGACTAACACACCATTACAGGAACTGGGACTAACACACCATTACAGGGACTAACACACCATTACAGGGACTGACACACCATTACAGGGACTGGGACTAACACACCATTACAGGGACTAACACACCATTACAGGGACAGGGACTAACACACCATTACAGGGACTAACACACCATTACAGGGACTAACACACCATTACAGGGACTGACACACCATTACAGGGACTGGGACTAACACACCATTACAGGGACGAACACACCATTACAGGGACTGGGACTAACACACCATTATAGGGACTAACACACCATTACAGGGACTAACACACCATTAAAGGGACTGGGACTAACACACCATTACAGAGACTGGGACTAACACACTATTACAGGGACTGGGACTAACACACCATTACAGGGACTAACACACCATTACAGGGACTGACACACCATTACAGGGACTGGGACAAACACACCATTACAGGGACTGGGACAAACACACCATTACAGGGATTAACACACCATTACAGGGACTAACACACCAGTACAGGGACTGACACAACATTACAGGGACTAACACACCATTACAGGGACTAACACACCATTACAGGGACTGGGACTAACACACCATTACAGGGACTAACACACAATTACAGGGACTGACACACCATTACAGGGACTAGGACTAACACACCATTACAGGGACTAACACACCATTACACGGACTGGGACTAGCACACCATTACAGGGACTAACACACCATTACAGGGACTGGGACTAGCACACCATTACAGGGACTAACACACCATTACAGGGACTGGGACTAACACACCATTACAGGGACTGGGACTAGCACACCATTACAGGGACTAACACACCATTACAGGGACAGGGACTAACACACCATTACAGGGACTAACACACCATTACAGGGACTGACACACCATTACAGGGATTGGGACTAACACACAATTACAGGGACTAACACACCATTACAGGGACTGGGACTAACACACCATTACAGGGACTAACACACCATTACAGGGACTGGGACTAACACACCATTACAGGGACTAACACACCATTACAGGGACTGGGACTAACACAAACCTGAAGCAGACAGAGCGACCAGGTTTGGAGGAGAAGCTGCCTGCCTTTCTGACTGGCATCGCAGGTGGCGGGCAGCATTGCTGTGTGCTGTGTGCCAGGCAGGGAGCAGGCAGCATCGTTGTGTGCCAGGCAGGGAGCGGGCAGCATCGCTGTGTGCCAGGCAGGGAGCGGGCAGCATCGCTGTGTGCTTTGTGCCAGGCAGGGAGAGGGCAGCATCGCTGTGTGCCAGGCAGGGAGCGGGCAGCATCGCTGTGTGCCAGGCAGGGAGCGGGCAGCATCGCTGTGTGCTTTGTGCCAGGCAGGGAGAGGGCAGCATCGTTGTGTGCCAGGCAGGGAGCAGGCAGCATCGTTGTGTGCCAGGCAGGGAGCGGGCAGCATCGCTGTGTGCTTTGTGCCAGGCAGGGAGCGGGCAGCATCGTTGTGTGCCAGGCAGGGAGCAGGCAGCATCGTTGTGTGCCAGGCAGGGAGCGGGCAGCATCGCTGTGTGCTTTGTGCCAGGCAGGGAGCGGGCAGCACTACACTACTAGAGGTCAAGAGGTCAGCTCCACCATCTCTACACTACTACAGGTCAAGAGGTCAAGAGGTCAGCCCCACCATCTCTACACTACTACAGGTCAAGAGGTCAGCTCCACCATCTCTACACTACTACAGGTCAAGAGGTCAAGAGGTCAGCCCCACCATCTCTACACTACTACAGGTCAAGAGGTCAGCTCCACCATCTCTACACAGAGAAGGTCAAGGGGTCAAGAGGTCAGCCCCACCATCTCTACACTACTACAGGTCAAGAGGTCAGCTCCACCATCTCTACACTACTACAGCTACATTACAGGTCAAGGGGTCAAGGGGTCAGCTCCACCATCTCTACACTACTACAGCTACATTACAGGTCAAGGAGTCAAGGGGTCAGCTCCACCATCTCTACACTACTACAGCTACATTACAGGTCAAGAGGTCAGCTCCACCATCTCTACACTACTACAGCTACACTACAGGTCAAGGGGTTAAGGGGTCAGCTCCACCATCTCTACACTACTACAGGTCAAGAGGTCAGCTCCACCATCTCTGCACTACTACAGCTACATTACAGGTCAAGGGGTTAAGGGGTCAGCCCCACCATCTCTACACTACTACAGGTCAAGGGGTCAGCTCCACCATCTCTACACTACTACAGGTCAAGGGGTCAGCTCCACCATCTCTACACTACTACAGCTACACCACAGGTCAA
>NC_048576.1:1261682-1264182 GCF_013265735.2 Oncorhynchus mykiss | reverse complement strand
GATGCTCCTAGAGGTTTGTGTGGCCAACCACTTCGCAGTTAAGCCGTGGATGCTCCTAGAGGTTTGTGTGGCCAACCACTTCGCAGTTAAGCCGTGGATGCTCCTAGAGGTTTGTGTGGCCAACCACTTCGCAGTTAAGCCGTGGATGCTCCTAGAGGTTTGTGTGGCCAACCACTTCGCAGTTAAGCCGTGGATGCTCCTAGAGGTTTGTGTGGCCAACCACTTCGCAGTTAAGCCGTGGATGCTCCTAGAGGTTTGTGTGGCCAACCACTTCGCAGTTAAGCCGTGGATGCTCCTAGAGGTTTGTGTGGCCAACCACTTCGCAGTTAAGCCGTGGATGCTCCTAGAGGTTTGTGTGGCCAACCACTTCGCAGTTAAGCCGTGGATGCTCCTAGAGGTTTGTGTGGCCAACCACTTCGCAGTTAAGCCGTGGATGCTCCTAGAGGTTTGTGTGGCCAACCACTTCGCAGTTAAGCCGTGGATGCTCCTAGAGGTTTGTGTGGCCAACCACTTCGCAGTTAAGCCGTGGATGCTCCTAGAGGTTTGTGTGGCCAACCACTTCGCAGTTAAGCCGTTGATGCTCCTAGAGGTTTGTGTGGCCAACCACTTCGCAGTTAAGCCGTGGATGCTCCTAGAGGTTTGTGTGGCCAACCACTTCGCAGTTAAGCCGTGGATGCTCCTAGAGGTTTGTGTGGCCAACCACTTCGCAGTTAAGCCGTGGATGCTCCTAGAGGTTTGTGTGGCCAACCACTTCGCAGTTAAGCCGTGGATGCTCCTAGAGGTTTGTGTGGCCAACCACTTCGCAGTTAAGCCGTGGATGCTCCTAGAGGTTTGTGTGGCCAACCACTTCGCAGTTAAGCCGTGGATGCTCCTAGAGGTTTGTGTGGCCAACCACTGCGCAGTTAAGCCGTGGATGCTCCTAGAGGTTTGTGTGGCCAACCACTTCGCAGTTAAGCCGTGGATGCTCCTAGAGGTTTGTGTGGCCAACCACTTCGCAGTTAAGCCGTGGATGCTCCTAGAGGTTTGTGTGGCCAACCACTTCGCAGTTAAGCCGTGGATGCTCCTAGAGGTTTGTGTGGCCAACCACTTCGCAGTTAAGCCGTGGATGCTCCTAGAGGTTTGTGTGGCCAACCACTTCGCAGTTAAGCCGTGGATGCTCCTAGAGGTTTGTGTGGCCAACCACTTCGCAGTTAAGCCGTTGATGCTCCTAGAGGTTTGTGTGGCCAACCACTTCGCAGTTAAGCCGTGGATGCTCCTAGAGGTTTGTGTGGCCAACCACTTCGCAGTTAAGCCGTGGATGCTCCTAGAGGTTTGTGTGGCCAACCACTTCGCAGTTAAGCCGTGGATGCTCCTAGAGGTTTGTGTGGCCAACCACTTCGCAGTTAAGCCGTGGATGCTCCTAGAGGTTTGTGTGGCCAACCACTTCGCAGTTAAGCCGTGGATGCTCCTAGAGGTTTGTGTGGCCAACCACTTCGCAGTTAAGCCGTGGATGCTCCTAGAGGTTTGTGTGGCCAACCACTTCGCAGTTAAGCCGTGGATGCTCCTAGAGGTTTGTGTGGCCAACCACTTCGCAGTTAAGCCGTGGATGCTCCTAGAGGTTTGTGTGGCCAACCACTTCGCAGTTAAGCCGTTGATGCTCCTAGAGGTTTGTGTGGCCAACCACTTCGCAGTTAAGCCGTGGATGCTCCTAGAGGTTTGTGTGGCCAACCACTTCGCAGTTAAGCCGTGGATGCTCCTAGAGGTTTGTGTGGCCAACCACTTCGCAGTTAAGCCGTGGATGCTCCTAGAGGTTTGTGTGGCCAACCACTTCGCAGTTAAGCCGTGGATGCTCCTAGAGGTTTGTGTGGCCAACCACTTCGCAGTTAAGCCGTGGATGCTCCTAGAGGTTTGTGTGGCCAACCACTTCGCAGTTAAGCCGTGGATGCTCCTAGAGGTTTGTGTGGCCAACCACTTCGCAGTTAAGCCGTGGATGCTCCTAGAGGTTTGTGTGGCCAACCACTTCGCAGTTAAGCCGTGGATGCTCCTAGAGGTTTGTGTGGCCAACCACTTCGCAGTTAAGCCGTGGATGCTCCTAGAGGTTTGTGTGGCCAACCACTTCGCAGTTAAGCCGTGGATGCTCCTAGAGGTTTGTGTGGCCAACCACTTCGCAGTTAAGCCGTGGATGCTCCTAGAGGTTTGTGTGGCCAACCACTTCGCAGTTAAGCCGTGGATGCTCCTAGAGGTTTGTGTGGCCAACCACTTCGCAGTTAAGCCGTGGATGCTCCTAGAGGTTTGTGTGGCCAACCACTTCGCAGTTAAGCCGTGGATGCTCCTAGAGGTTTGTGTGGCCAACCACTTCGCAGTTAAGCCGTGGATGCTCCTAGAGGTTTGTGTGGCCAACCACTTCGCAGTTAAGCCGTGGATGCTCCTAGAGGTTTGTGTGGCCAACCACTTCGCAGTTAAGCCGTGGATGCTCCTAGAGGTTTGTGTGGCCAACCACTTCGCAGTTAAGCCGTGGATG
>NC_048576.1:1246682-1256682 GCF_013265735.2 Oncorhynchus mykiss | reverse complement strand
CTGGCCTCAATAGATCGGGACATGGACTCTACAAGGTGTTGAAAGCGTTCCACAGGGATGCTGGCCCATGTTGACTCCAATGCTTCCTTCCCACAGTCGTGTCAAGTTGGCGTGATGTCCTTTGGGTGGTGGATCATTCTTGATACACACAGGGAACGGTTGTGTATGATAAACCCAGCAGCTGTGCAGTTGTTGACAGACTAAAACCAATGCGTCTGGCACCTACTACCATATCCTGTTTAAAGGCACTTAAATATTTTGTCTTGTCCGTTCACCCTCTGAATGACACACATACACAATCCACGTCTCCATTGTCTCAGGGCTTATAAATCCTTCTTTAACCTGTCTCCTCCCCTTCATCTTTAACCTGGTCTCCTCCCCTTCATCTACACTGATTGAAGTGGATTTAACAAGTGACATCAATAAGGGATCGTACCTTTCACCAGGATTCACCTGGATTCACCAGGATTCACCTGGATTCACCTGGCCAGTCTGTGTCACTGAAAGAGCAGGTGTTCCTAATGTTTTGTCCACTCAGTGTATTTCATGGAGCAAGTCAAGTTCAATTAGGCTTCTGGTATTCATGTCAAAAGATACATGATCTGTGTCAGTGGCCACTGGCTCACAACTTGAGGGGACAGTAGACAGGCATACACACACATGCACGCACGCACGCGCACACACACACGCACGCACGCACACACACATACACACACACACACACACACACACACACACACACACACACACACACACACACACACACACACACACACACACACACACACACACTACGGCTAACTGAACACTGTCTGCCAAATCTCGCATTGCGTTCCGTTACCGCCTCAGTTGACCGGCCCGAGAGAGTTAAGAGAGCATTCAGTCAAAACGCCAACCGAGGAAAGAGAGGGGGTGAGGAAAGAGAGGGGCTGAGAAAGAGAGGGGCTGAGGAAAGAGAGGAACTGAGAAAAGAGAGGAACTGAGGAAAGAGAGGAACCGAGGAAAGAGAGGAACTGAGGAAAGAGAGGAACTGAGGAAAGAGAGGAACTGAGGAAAGAGAGGAACTGAGGAAAGAGAGGGGGTGAGGAAAGAGAGGGGCTGAGAAAGAGAGGGGCTGAGGAAAGATAGGAACTGAGGAAAGAGAGGGGGTGAGGAAAGAGAGGAACTGAGGAAAGAGAGGGGGTGAGGAAAGAGAGGGGCTGAGAAAGAGAGGGGCTGAGGAAAGAGAGGGGGTGAGGAAAGAGAGGAACTGAGAAAAGAGAGGAACTGAGGAAAGAGAGGAACTGAGGAAAGAGAGGAACCGAGGAAAGAGAGGAACTGAGGAAAGAGAGGAACTGAGGAAAGAGAGGAACTGAGGAAAGAGAGGAACTGAGGAAAGAGAGGGACTGAGGAAAGAGAGGAACTGAGGAAAGAGAAGAACTGAGGAAAGAGAGGAACTGAGGAAAGAGAGGGGCTGAGGAAAGAGAGGAACTGAGGAAAGAGAGGAACTGATGAAAGAGAGGAACTGAGGAAAGAGAGGGGGTGAGGAAAGAGAGGAACTGAGGAAAGAGAGGAACTGAGGAAAGAGAGGAACTGAGGAAAGAGAGGAACTGAGGAAAGAGAGGAACTGAGGAAAGAGAGGGGGTGAGGAAAGAGAGGGGCTGAGGAAAGAGAGGAACTGAGGAAAGAGAGGAACTGAGGAAAGAGAGGGGTGAGGAAAGAGAGGAACTGATGAAAGAGAGGAACTGAGGAAAGAGAGGAACTGAGGAAAGAGAGGAACTGAGGAAAGAGAGGACCTGAGGAAAGAGAGGGGGTGAGGAAAGAGAGGTACTGAGGAAAGAGAGGAACTGAGGAAAGAGAGGAACCGAGGAAAGAGAGGGTCTGATAAACATCACTCTAAGTCACCTGACTTGTTACACTGTGCTGTGTCCCCTTTTTATGAGGCCTGGTCCAAATGTAGTGCACAGAGAATAGGGTTCTATTTGTGACGCAGAAGTGTGTTTAGCTGATTAGCTAAATGCCCTTCGTCATTGACTGACTGTGTGAGCCACTTACAGGAAAGGTAAAGGACAAGAGTTTGCTTACAAGACACATCTGGGTCATTTTTCTCAGACTGGATAGACGAGAATTATTTAAAAAATTCACAACTTCTCAGTTCTGTGTGGCTGAGTGGTAGTTGTACTGGTGAGTCCTGGGATCGGCAGGTAGCCTAGTGGTTAGAGGGTTGGACTAGGAACCGTAAACGATGCTAGATCGAATCCCCGAGCCGACAAAAAAAATAGGACGTTCTGCCCCTGAACAAGGCAGTTAACCCACTGTTCCCCTGAACAAGGCAGTTAACCCACTGTTCCCCTGAACAAGGCAGTTAACCCACTGTTCCCCTGAACAAGGCAGTTAACCCACTGTTCCCCTGAACAAGGCAGTTAACCCACTGTTCCCCTGAACAAGGCAGTTAACCCACTGTTCCCCTGAACAAGGCAGTTAACCCACTGTTCCCCTGAACAAGGCAGTTAACCCACTGTTCCCCTGAACAAGGCAGTTAACCCACTGTTCCCCTGAACAAGGCAGTTAACCCACTGTTCCCCTGAACAAGGCTGTTAACCCACTGTTCCCCTGAACAAGGCAGTTAACCCACTGTTCCCCTGAACAAGGCAGTTAACCCACTGTTCCCCTGAACAAGGCAGTTAACCCACTGTTCCCCTGAACAAGGCAGTTAACCCACTGTTCCCCTGAACAAGGCAGTTAACCCACTGTTCCCCTGAACAAGGCAGTTAACCCACTGTTCCCCTGAACAAGGCTGTTAACCCACTGTTCCCCTGAACAAGGCAGTTAACCCACTGTTCCCCTGAACAAGGCAGTTAACCCACTGTTCCCCTGAACAAGGCAGTTAACCCCACTGTTCCCCTGAACAAGGCAGTTAACCCACTGTTCCCCTGAACAAGGCAGTTAACCCCACTGTTCCCCTGAACAAGGCAGTTAACCCACTGTTCCCCGCTAGGCAGTCATTTTAAATAAGAATTTTGTTCTTAATCAAATGACTTGCCTGGTTCAATAAATCAATCCCAAACAGACTCTGAAGCTCTTCACTGACTTTCCAAAGAATATTGACCTGTGTGTTTGTTTCTCATTCCTGTTTGTTTTTTACCCTTCTAAAAAAAACAGTGATTTGTCATGTAGCCATGTGCATGGCCTCTCTCCTCCAATACAGTTAATGTTGGTAAAATATCTCTTACCTGTTAGTCTGGAGTTGAGGTATGGAGGAGAGATGTTGTCGTGTGGGTGGGAGCCCATTTCACGGCTAGTCATGTGAGTGTACTGGGAACCATCAGCATAACTCTGGAAAGCAGAGAGAGAACTGACTGGGTCAGGACAGTAACACAGTATCTATGTAATACAGTACTGGGTCAGGACAGTAACATAGTATCTATGTAATACAGTACTGGGTCAGGACAGTAACACAGTATCTATGTAATACAGTACTGGGTCAGGACAGTAACATAGTATCTATGTAATACAGTACTGGGTCAGGACAGTAACACAGTATCTATGTAATACAGTACTGGGTCAGGACAGTAACATAGTATCTATGTAATACAGTACTGGGTCAGGACAGTAACACAGTATCTATGTAATACAGTACTGACTGGGTCAGGACAGTAACATAGTATCTATGTAACACAGTACTGGGTCAGGACAGTAACATAGTATCTATGTAATACAGTACTGGGTCAGGACAGTAACATAGTATCTATGTAATACAGTACTGGGTCAGGACAGTAACACAGTATCTATGTAATACAGTACTGACTGGGTCAGGACAGTAACATAGTATCTATGTAACACAGTACTGGGTCAGGACAGTAACATAGTATCTATGTAATACAGTACTGGGTCAGGACAGTAACATAGTATCTATGTAACACAGTACTGGGTCAGGACAGTAACATAGTATCTATGTAATACAGTACTGACTGGGTCAGGACAGTAGCATAGTATATATGTAACACAGTACTGGGTCAGGACAGTAACATAGTATCTATGTAACACAGTACTGGGTCAGGACAGTAACATAGTATCTATGTAATACAGTACTGACTGGGTCAGGACAGTAGCATAGTATATATGTAACACAGTACTGGGTCAGGACAGTTACAGTACTGGGTCAGGACAGTAACAGTACTGGGTCAGGACAGTAACAGTACTGGGTCAGGACAGTTACAGTACTGGGTCAGGACAGTAACAGTACTGGGTCAGGACAGTTACAGTACTGGGTCAGGACAGTTACAGTACTGGGTCAGGACAGTAACAGTACTGGGTCAGGGCAGTTACAGTACTGGGTCAGGACAGTAACAGTACTGGGTCAGGGCAGTTACAGTACTGGGTCAGGACAGTTACAGTACTGGGTCAGGACAGTTACAGTACTGGGTCAGGACAGTAACAGTACTGGGTCAGGACAGTTACAGTACTGGGTCAGGACAGTAACAGTACTGGGTCAGGACAGTTACAGTACTGGGTCAGGACAGTTACAGTACTGGGTCAGGACAGTTACAGTACTGGGTCAGGACAGTAACAGTACTGGGTCAGGACAGTTACAGTACTGGGTCAGGACAGTTACAGTACTGGGTCAGGACAGTTACAGAACTGGGTCAGGACAGTAACAGTACTGGGTCAGGACAGTTACAGAACTGGGTCAGGACAGTAACAGTAAAGGTGATAAATATATATATATATATACAGGTTATATATATTACAGACCTGTAGAGGATGAGCATGTACTGTAGGACTGACTTCTATATTAAAGGTGATAAATATATATATATACAGGTTATATATATTACAGGTTATATATATAAATTATACAGGTTATATATATTACAGGTTATATATATAAATTATACAGGTTATATATATTACCGGTTATATATATATATTTCAGGTTATATATATGACAGGTTATATATATATATATATATATATATATATATATATATATATATATATATATATATATATATATACACATTACAGGTTATATATATATTACAGGGTATATATATTTCAGGGTATATATATTACAGGTTATATATATATATATATATATATCAGGTAATATATATTTCAGGTTATATATATATTTCAGGTAATATATATTTCAGGTTATATACATATATATATTTCAGGTAATATATATTTCAGGTTATATATATTACCAGTTATATATATATATATATATATATCAGGTAATATATATTTCAGGTTATATATATATTTCAGGTAATATATATTTCAGGTTATATACATATATATATTTCAGGTAATATATATTTCAGGTTATATATATATATATATATTTCAGGTTATATATATTACAGGTTATATATATACATATATATTTCAGGTTATATATATTACAGGTTATATATATACATATATATTTCAGGTTATACATATATATTTCAGGTTATATATATTACAGGTTATATATATATATATCAGGTTAAATATATTACTGGTTATATATATATATATATTTCAGGTAATATATATTTCAGGTTATATATATTACCAGTTATATATATATATATATATATATATTTCAGGTAATATATATTTCAGGTTATATATATATATATATTTCAGGTTATACATATATATTTCAGGTTATACATATATATTTCAGGTAATATATATTACAGGTTATATATATATATTTCAGGTAATATATATTACAGGTTATATATATATATTTCAGGTAATATATATTACAGGTTATATATATATTTCAGGTAATATATATTACAGGTTATATATATATATTTCAGGTAATATATATTTCAGGTTATATATATATTTCAGGTAATATATATTACAGGTTATATATATATATTTCAGGTAATATATATTACAGGTTATATATATATTTCAGGTAATATATATTACAGGTTATATATATATATTTCAGGTTATATATATATATTTCAGGTTATATATATATATATATATATATATATATATTTCAGGTTATATATATATATATATTTCAGGTAATATATATTTCAGGTTATATATATATATATATTTCAGGTTATATATATTACAGGTTATATATATATATATTCAGGTTATATATATTACAGGTTATATATATATATTTCAGGTAATATATATTACAGGTTATATATATATATTTCAGGTTATATATATTACAGGTTATATATATATATTTCAGGTTATATATATTACAGGTTATATATATATATATTCAGGTTATATATATATATATATATATATATATATATTTCAGGTTATATATATATATATTTCAGGTTATATATATTACAGGTTATAGAGTAACATGTCTAGGTTTCCTGCTTCGACATATTTCTACAGGTATTACACATTATACTGCTATGTGTGTCTTTGGAACTCACCTTTGAAGGGGCACCTCTATGTCCCCACGTCCCTGCACTGGCTCTGTCCCCCATGTCTACAAGAAGACAGAAACAAAGAGAGAACAAGAGTCTTAAAGAACCCGCGTGACTTCACCTTGTTAACTATTTACATCTACCGCCAGGGGTGGCAGGGTAGCCTAGTGGTTAGAGCGTTGGACTAGTAACGGGAAGGTTGCAAGTTCAAACCCCCGAGCTGACAACATCTGTCGTTCTGCCCCTGAACAGGCAGTTAACCTACTAACTAATTGAAAATAAGAATTTGTTCTTAAGTCACTTGACCTGGTTAAATAAAGAAAAAATAAGCTGAAATATGGATTAAAATCAGCCATTTTCCTCACTTTCATAACCTGATAATAACCTTAACGTTTACTACTGAAATCTATGGCACCTTTCATAACCTGATAATAACCTGAACGTTTACTACTGAAATCTATGGTACCTTTCATAACCTGATAATAACCTGAACGTTTACTACTGAAATCTATGGCACCTTTCATAACCTGATAATAACCTGAACGTTTACTACTGAAATCTATGGCACCTTTCATAACCTGATAATAACCTGAACGTTTACTACTGAAATCTATGGCACCTTTCATAACCTGATAATAACCTGAACGTTTACTACTGAAATCTATGGCACCTTTCATAACCTGATAATAACCTGAACGTTTACTACTGAAATCTATGGCACCTTTCATAACCTGATAATAACCTGAACGTTTACTACTGAAATCTATGGCACCTTTCATAACCTGATAATAACCTGAACGTTTACTACTGAAATCTATGGCACCTTTCATAACCTGATAATAACCTGAACGTTTACTACTGAAATCTATGGCACCTTTCATAACCTGATAATAACCTGAACGTTTACTACTGAAATCTATGGCACCTTTCATAACCTGATAATAACCTGAACGTTTACTACTGAAATCTATGGCACCTTTCATAACCTGATAATAACCTGAACGTTTACTACTGAAATCTATGGCACCTTTCATAACCTGATAATAACCTGAACGTTTACTACTGAAATCTATGGCACCTTTCATAACCTGATAATAACCTGAACGTTTACTACTGAAATCTATGGCACCTTTCATAACCTGATAATAACCTGAACGTTTACTACTGAAATCTATGGCACCTTTCATAACCTGATAATAACCTGAACGTTTACTACTGAAATCTATGGCACCTTTCATAACCTGATAATAACCTGAACGTTTACTACTGAAATCTATGGCACCTTTCATAACCTGATAATAACCTGAACGTTTACTACTGAAATCTATGGCACCTTTCATAACCTGATAATAACCTGAACGTTTACTACTGAAATCTATGGCACCTTTCATAACCTGATAATAACCTGAACGTTTACTACTGAAATCTATGGCACCTTTCATAACCTGATAATAACCTGAACGTTTACTACTGAAATCTATGGCACCTTTCATAACCTGATAATAACCTGAACGTTTACTACTGAAATCTATGGCACCTTTCATAACCTGATAATAACCTGAACGTTTACTACTGAAATCTATGGCACCTTTCATAACCTGATAATAACCTGAACGTTTACTACTGAAATCTATGGCACCTTTCATAACCTGATAATAACCTGAACGTTTACTACTGAAATCTATGGCACCTTTCATAACCTGATAATAACCTGAACGTTTACTACTGAAATCTATGGCACCTTTCATAACCTGATAATAACCTGAACGTTTACTACTGAAATCTATGGCACCTTTCATAACCTGATAATAACCTGAACGTTTACTACTGAAATCTATACCACTTTAAACACATAGTCAGCGTTTTACTGAAACTGGGGAAGATAGTCTCTACTGCTGATTACCACTTTAAACACATAGTCAGCGTTTTACTGAAACTGGGGAAGATAGTCTCTACTGCTGATTACCACTTTAAACACATAGTCAGCGTTTTACTGAAACTGGGGAAGATAGTCTCTACTGCTGATTACCACTTTAAACACATAGTCAGCGTTTTACTGAAACTGGGGAAGATAGTCTCTACTGCTGATTACCACTTTAAACACATAGTCAGCGTTTTACTGAAACTGGGGAAGATAGTCTCTACTGCTGATTACCACTTTAAACACATAGTCAGCGTTTTACTGAAACTGGGGAAGATAGTCTCTACTGCTGATTACCACTTTAAACACATAGTCAGCGTTTTACTGAAACTGGGGAAGATAGTCTCTACTCTATCTATTCATATTATTGGATGAATGTAGATAAGAAAACAACGATCAATGATTAATAATTGCAATAAATATGATATTATAATATCACAGTATTTTTTGTTTTGTTTTGCATCAGTGCCCTTGTTTCTCGATGGTGAAGTAGGTCAGGGCGTGACTAGGGGGTATTCTAGCTTAATCATTTCTATGTTGGTGTTCTAGTTTATATTTTCTATGTTGGTGTTTTGCGTATGATTCCCAATTAGAGGGAATCGTTGTCTCTCATTGGGGATCATATTCAAGTAGATATTTTTCCCATCCTGTGTTTTGTGGGATATTATTTTGTGTTTGCGCCTGTGCGCCACGTAGTCACGGTTCGTTGTTCGTTTATTGATTTATTGTTTGTTTGTTTATTCTTTAAGTTTCACTTTTGAAATAATTATGTGGAAACTCAACCTCCGCTGCGCCTTGGTCCCGTTCCTACGACAACCGTGACAATCAGGATTACCGTGTACCCTGGTGTAGTCAAAACTGACTGACATGATGTGTCTCGATGTCTCTCACAACCTGAACTGGTGTAGTCAAATATCTTGATTTAACACCTTCTTTGTTCTCTCTATTTCTTGGTTCTTCAGAAAACCGTCCTTTGTGTCCGTGAATAGAGGAGAACTTACTCACACTGTAGAGTTAATCTGACACCATTGACAGCGTGCAGAGAACACAATGCAAACATCCCAGCTGTTACAAAACACTCTGGGAGTTGTGGAGAGCCACTACCTAGT
The DNA here is from genome assembly GCF_013265735.2 of Oncorhynchus mykiss. Taxonomy (NCBI): domain Eukaryota; kingdom Metazoa; phylum Chordata; class Actinopteri; order Salmoniformes; family Salmonidae; genus Oncorhynchus; species Oncorhynchus mykiss. The sequence goes on along the minus strand of NC_048576.1, from coordinate 1,247,248 downwards.
CAACAGTGCAGAGAGTCACTACCTAGTCTACAGTGAGGAGAGTCACTACCTAGTCTACAGTGTGGAGAGTCACTACCTAGTCTACAGTGTGGAGAGTCACTACCTAGTCTACAGTGTGGAGAGTCACTACCTAGTCTACAGTGCAGAGAGTCACTACCTAGTCTACAGTGTGGAGAGTCACTACCTAGTCTACAGTGAGGAGAGTCACTACCTAGTCTACAGTGTGGAGAGTCACTACCTAGTCTACAGTGTGGAGAGTCACTACCTAGTCTACAGTGTAGAGAGTCACTACCTAGTCAACAGTGTGGAGAGTCACTACCTAGTCTACAGTGTGGAGAGTCACTACCTAGTCTACAGTGTGGAGAGTCACTACCTAGTCTACAGTGTGGAGAGTCACTACCTAGTCTACAGTGTGGAGAGTCACTACTTAGTCTACAGTGTGTGTGGAGAGTCACTACTTAGTCTACAGTGTGGAGAGTCACTACCTAGTCTACAGTGTGGAGAGTCACTACCTAGTCTACAGTGTGGAGAGTCACTACCTAGTCTACAGTGTGGAGAGTCACTAC
>NC_048576.1:1226682-1239182 GCF_013265735.2 Oncorhynchus mykiss | reverse complement strand
CCAGTACTGAGTAATGATAACTAGGCTATATACACAGGGTACCAGTACTGAGTAATGATAACTAGGCTATATACACAGGAGTACCAGTACTGAGTAATGATAACTAGGCTATATACACAGGGTACCAGTACTGAGTAATGATAACTAGGCTATATACAAGGGGTACCAGTACTGAGTAATGATAACTAGGCTATATACACAGGGTACCAGTACTGAGTAATGATAACTAGGCTATATACACAGAGTACCAGTACTGAGTAATGATAACTAGGCTATATACAAGGGGTACCAGTACTGAGTAATGATAATAGTCTATATACAAGGGGTACCAGTACTGAGTAATGATAACTAGTCTATATACACAGGGTACCAGTACTGAGTAATGATAACTAGGCTATATACACAGAGTACCAGTACTGAGTAATGATAACTAGGCTATATACACAGAGTACCAGTACTGAGTAATGATAACTAGGCTATAGACACAGGGTACCAGTACTGAGTAATGATAACTAGGCTATATACAAGGGGTACCAGTACTGAGTAATGATAACTAGTCTATATACAATGGGTACCAGTACTGAGTAATGATAACTAGGCTATATACAAGGGGTACCAGTACTGAGTAATGATAACTAGGCTATATACAATGGGTACCAGTACTGAGTAATGATAACTAGGCTATATACAATGGGTACCAGTACTGAGTAATGATAACTAGGCTATATACAAGGGGTACCAGTACTGAGTAATGATAACTAGGCTATATACAAGGGGTACCAGTACTGAGTAATGATAACTAGTCTATATACAATGGGTACCAGTACTGAGTAATGATAACTAGGCTATATACAAGGGGTACCAGTACTGAGTAACGATAACTTAAGCTCCTATTAAACACAGTATGCTTCCATTAAGGCCAGTACGCGCCTACTTAACACAGTACACTCCCATTAAACCCAGTATGCTCCTAATAAGCCCAGTATGCTCCTAATAAGCCCAGTATGCTCCTAATAAGCCCAGCATGCTCCTAATAAGCCCAGTATGCTCCTAATAAGCCCGTTATGCTCCTAATTAGCCCAGTATGCTCCTAATAAGCCCGTTATGCTCCTAATTAGCCCAGTATGCTCCTAATAAGCCCGTTATGCTCCTAATAAGCCCAGTATGCTCCTAATAAGCCCAGTATGCTCCTAATAAGCCTGTTATGCTGATAATAAGCCCGTTATGCTGATAATAAGCCCGTTATGCTGATAATAAGCCCGTTATGCTGATAATAAACCCATTATGCTGATAATAAGCCCGTTATGCTGATAATAAGCCTGGGTTTCATCACATGCGGATAGTGTGTTGATATCCATAATATTCAATGAACATGAGCATAAATAAATAAAAAAGTTCAGTTTTAAGTTGATTAAAACACAAAAACTACAGGTCTGCATATTATGCATCTAACCGTGGTGTTTTCAACCAAGATAATTAGAAACAATTAGGAACAATTAGAAACCTCTGTAGTCTCTCCAAGACGTCTGGAGTGGACAGGAAGTCATTGATGCAGAGAGAAGAAGAAGAAGATCGGGGTTTAGGGATAGAATACCAAGAAAATAGTGGTGAAATATGAAACCAAATGAGGAACAGGAAGAAGACTATTGGGTGGGGGGGGGGGGGGGGGGGGGGGGGGGGGGGGGGGGGGGGGGGGGGGGGGGGGGGGGGGGGGGGGGGGGGGGGGGGGGGGGGGGGGGGGGGGGGGGGGGGGGTCAACCATCTGTACCTTTGTAATGCACAGGAGAGAGGGAGATTTGAAACCGTCTTCAGACAGGATTTAGGAAGACAGTTGTGGTTGTTGTCCTGGCACCACACTGCCAGGTCTCTGACCTCCTCCCTATAGGTTGTCTCGTCGTTGTCGGTGATCAGTCCACCGTCGTGTTGTCTGCAGACGTAATGATGGTGTTGGAGTCGTGCCTGGCCGTGCAGTCGTGGGTGAACAGGGAGTACAGGAGGGGACTGAGCACATACCCCTGAGGGGGGCCCCGTGTTGAGGGTCAGCGTTGCAGATGTTGCTGCCTACCCTCACTACTTGGGGGCGGCCCATCAGGAAGTCCAGGATCCGGTTGCAGAGGGAGGTGTTTAGTCCCAGGGTCCTTAGCTTAGTGATCAGTTTTGAGGGCACTATGGTATTGAACGCTGGGCTGTAGTCAACGAACAGCATTCTCAAGTAGGTGGCCGAGCGCATGCACGCTGACACGGTCGCCAGTTGGACGGTGTTTCCTCCGACACACAATGGCGCGGCTGACTTCCGGGTTAAGCAAGCAGCGTGTCAGCAAGCAGTGCGGCTTGGCAGGGTCGTGTTTCGGAGGAAGCATGGCTCTCGACCTTTGCCTCTCCCAAGTCTGTAACTACCAATGGGATTTCACGAAAAAGGGTTTAACAAAAATGATGCTAAGGGGCGGTAGTCATTTAGACAGGCTACCTTCGGGTTCTTGGACACAGGGACTATGATGGTCTGCTTGAAACATGTAGGTATTACAGACTGGGTCAGGGAGAGGTTGAAAATGTCAATGAAGAAACCTGCCAGTTGGTCACATGCTCTGAGTAAGCGTCCTGGTAATCCGTCTGGCCCAGCGGCCTTGTGAATGTTATCCTGTTTAAAGATCTTACATCTTACTCACATAGGCAACAGAGAGCGTGATCACACAGTCGACCGGAACAGCTGGTGATCTCACGCATGGTTCAGGGTTGCTTCCCTAGAAGCATAGAAGGCATTTAGCTCGTCTGGTTGGCAGCTCTCGGCTGGGTTTCCCTTAGTAATCAGTGATAGTTCTCAAGCCCTGCCACATCCAACGAGCGTCAGAGCCGGTGTCGTAGGATTGGATCTTAGTCTTGTACATGGTGTTAGCGATCTCACGACCCCCCCCCCCCCCCCCCCCCCCCCCCAGCAGCATGCAGGAGAGTGGGTCTGCCCTGCATCCCCCCCCCACCCCCCAGCAGCATGCAGGAGAGTGGGTCTGCCCTGCATCCATCTCCTACTGATGAAGTTATACTGACAGAACAGACCGTTTCTTTCACACAGATGAAATTAGAGCAGGTTAACACAAAACAGAGACATATTAATACACTTATCTAGTCTGTCACTGGACAACAGACCTGAGCTGAGACGAATGGGGTTACATCTAGCTTTTTACCCTTCTTTATTGGCAAAGAGAAAGACATGAGTGGGGGTAGGAGGAGATGAGGGGTGTAGGAGGAGATGAGGGGGGTAGGAGGAGATGAGGGGGGTAGGAGAAGATGAGGGGGTAGGAGGAGATGAGGGGGGGGGGGGGTAGGAGGAGATGAGGGGGGTAGGAGGAGATGAGGGGGGGGGGAGGAGGAGATGGGGGGGGTAGGAGGAGATGGGGGGGGTAGGAGGAGATGGGGGGGTAGGAGGAGATGGGGGGTAGGAGGAGATGAGTGGGGTAGGAGGAGAGGAGAGTGGGGGTAGGAGGAGATGAGGGGGTAGGAGGAGAGAAGAGTGGGGGTAGGAGGAGATGAGGGGGGTAGGAGGAAATGAGGGGGTAGGAGGAGATTTGGGGGGTAGGAGGAGATGAGGGGGGTAGGAGGAGATGAGGGGGGTAGGAGGAGAGAAGAGTGGGGGTAGGAGGAGATGAGGGGGGTAGGAGGAGATGAGGGGGTAGGAGGAGAGAAGAGTGGGGAGGGGGGGTGAGTAGGGGAAGGGAGAGATGAGTGAGGGGAGATGAGGGGGGAGGGGAAAGGGGCAGTGTAGTGACAATTGTGGCAAACTATATCAGAAGATACACTACATGACCAAAAGTATGTGGACACCTGCTCGTTGAACATCGCATTCCAAAATAATAAGCATTAATATGGAGTTGGTCCCCACTTTGCTGATATAACAGCCTCCACTCTTCTGGGAAGGCTTTCCACTAGATGTTGGAACATTGCTGCTATAACAGCCTCCACTCTTCTGGGAAGGCTTTCCACTAGATGTTGGAACATTGCTGCTATAACAGCCTCCACTCTTCTGGGAAGGATTTCCACTAGATGTTGGAACATTGCTGTGGGGACTTGCTTCCATTCAGTCACAAGAGCACACTTCTGTGAGCAGGCCTTTCTAATCGACCTGGCCCGGGTATCCTGGAAGGACATTGACCTCATCCCGTCAGTTGAGGATGCCTGGTCATTCTTTAAAAGTAACTTCCTCACCATTTTAGATAAGCATGCTCCGTTCAAAAAATGCAGAACTAAGAACAGATATAGCCCTTGGTTCACCCCAGACCTGACTGCCCTCGACCAGCACAAAAACATCCTGTGGCGGACTGCAATAGCATCGAATAGTCCCCGCGATATGCAACTGTTCAGGGAAGTTAGGAACCAATACACGCAGTCAGTCAGGAAAGCTAAGGCCAGCTTCTTCAGGCAGAAGTTTGCATCCTGTAGCTCCAACTCCAAAAAGTTCTGGGACACTGTGAAGTCCATGGAGAACAAGAGCACCTCCTCCCAGCTGCCCACTGCACTGAGGCTAGGTAACACTGTCACCACCGATAAATCCATAATTATCGAAAACTTCAATAAGCATTTCTCAACGGCTGGACATGCCTTCCGCCTGGCTACTCCAACCTCGGCCAACAGCTCTATCCGCCGCCATTGTCGCAACCCCTATTACCAGCCTGTTCAACCTCTCTTTCATATCGTCTGAGATCCCCAAGGATTGGAAAGCTGCCGCAGTCATCCCCCTCTTCAAAGGGGGAGACACCCTGGACCCAAACTGTTACAGACCTATATCCATCCTGCCCTGCCTATCTAAGGTCTTCGAAAGCCAAGTCAACAAACAGGTCACTGACCATCTCGAATCCCACGTACCTTCTCCGCTGTGCAATCTGGTTTCCGAGCCGGTCATGGGTGCACCTCAGCCACAATCAAAGTACTAAACGATATCATAACCGCCATCGATAAAAGACAGTACTGTGCAGCCGTCTTCATAGACCTTGCCAAGGCTTTCGACTCTGTCAATCACCGTATTCTTATCGGCAGACTCAGTAGCCTCGGTTTTTCGGATGACTGCCTTGCCTGGTTCACCAATTACTTTGCAGACAGAGTTCAGTGTGTCAAATCGGAGGGCATGCTGTCCGGTCCTCTGGCAGTCTCTATGGGGGTGCCACAGGGTTCAATTCTCGGGCCGACTCTTTTCTCTGTATATATCAATGATGTTTCTCATGCTGCGGGCGATTCCCTGATCCACCTCTACGCAGACGACACCATTCTATATACTTCCGGCCCGTCCTTGGACACTGTGCTATCTAACCTCCAAACGAGCTTCAATGCCATACAGCACTCCTTCCGTGGCCTCCAACTGCTCTTAAACGCTAGTAAAACCAAATGCATGCTTTTCAACCGTTCGCTGCCTGCACCCGCACGCCTGACCAGCATCACCACCCTGGATGGTTCCGACCTTGAATATGTGGACATCTATAAGTACCTAGGTGTCTGGCTAGACTCTAAACTCTCCTTCCAGACCCATATCAAACATCTCCAATCGAAAATCAAATCAAGAGTCGGCTTTCTATTCCGCAACAAAGCCTCCTTCACTCACGCCGCCAAACTTACCCTAGTAAAACTGACTATCCTACCGATCCTCGACTTCGGCGATGTCATCTACAAAATTGCTTCCAACACTCTACTCAGCAAACTGGATGCAGTTTATCACAGTGCCATCCGTTTTGTCACTAAAGCACCTTATACCACCCACCACTGCGACTTGTATGCTCTAGTCGGCTGGCCCTCGCTACATATTCGTCGCCAGACCCACTGGCTCCAGGTCATCTACAAGTCCATGCTAGGTAAAGCTCCGCCTTATCTCAGTTCACTGGTTACGATGGCAACACCCATCCGTAGCACGCGCTCCAGCAGGTGTATCTCACTGATCATCCCTAAAGCCAACACCTCATTTGGCCGCCTTTCGTTCCAGTTCTCTGCTGCCTGTGATTGGAACGAATTGCAAAAATCGCTGAAGTTGGAGACTTTTATCTCCCTCACCAACTTCAAACATCTGCTATCTGAGCAGCTAACCGATCGCTGCAGCTGTACATAGTCTATTGGTAAATAGCCCACCCATTTTCACCTACCTCATCCCCATACTGTTTTTATTTATTTATTTTTCTGCTCTTTTGCACACCAATATCTCTATCTCTACCTTTACATAACCATCTGATCTTTTATCACTCCAGTGTTAATCTGCATAATTGTAATTATTTGCCTACCTTCTCATGCCTTTTGCACACAATGTATATATAGACTCCCCTTTTTTCTACTGTGTTATTGACTTGTTAATTGTTTACTCCATGTGTAACTCTGTGTTGTCTGTTCACACTGCTATGCCTTATCTTGGCCAGGTCGCAGTTGCAAATGAGAACTTGTTCTCAACTAGCCTACCTGGTTAAATAAAGGTGAAATAAATTTTTTTTTTTTTAAATGCTGAAACAGGAAAGGGCCTTCCCCAAACTGTTGAATCAAAGTTGGAAGCACTAGAATGTCTAGATCGTCTAGAATGTCTAGAATGTCTAGAATGTCTAGAATCTTCTAGAATGTCATTGTACACTGTAGCATTAAGATTTCCCATCACTGGAACTGAGGGTCCTAGCCCGAAAAAACATTATTCCTCCTCCTCCACCAAATTTTACAGTTAGCACTGTGCATTCGGGCAGGCAACGATCTCCTGTCATCTGCCTAACCAAGACGCTTGGCATTGTGCATGGTGATTTTAGGCTTGTGTGCGGCTGCTCTGCAATGGAAACCCGTTTCATGAAGCTCCCGACGAACAGCTATTGTGTTGACGTTGCTTCCAGGGGCAGTTTGGAACTCGGTAGTGAGTGTTGCAACCGAGAATAGATTTTTACGCGCTTCATCACTCGGCGGTCCCGTTCTGTGAGCTTGTGTGGCCTACCACTTCACGGCTGAGCCGTTGTTGCTCCTAGACGTTTCCACTTCATAATAACAACACTTACAATTGACCGGGGCAGGTCTAGCAGGGCAGAAATTCGACAAACTGACTTGTTGGAAAGGTGGCATCCTATCACGTTGAAAGTCACTGAGCAGCCTCCCGATTGGAGCAGTGGTCTAAGGCTCTGCATCACAGTGCTAGCTGTTCTACTAGAGATCCTGGGTTAGAGTCCATGCTCTGTCACAGCAGGCCGCGACCAGCACACAATTGGCCCAGCATCGTCCGGGTTAGGGGAGGGTTTGGCCGGCAGGCATGTCCTGACAGACAGACAGAACTGAAAAAGCGTGTGCGAGCAAGGAGGCCTACAAACCTGACTCAGTTACACCGGCTCTGTCAGGAGGAATGGGCCAAAATTCACCCAACTTATTGTGGGAAGCTTGTGGAAGGCGTTTGACCCAAATGAAACAATTTAAAGGCAATGCTACCAAATACTAATTGAGTGTATGTAAACTTCTGACCCACTGGGAATGTCATGAAAGAAATAAAAGCTGAAATCAATCATTATTTCTACTATTATTCTGACATTTCACATTTTTAAAGTGGTGATCCTAACTGACCTAAAACAAGGAATTTTTACTAGGATTAAATGTCAGGAATTGTGAAAAACTGAGTTTAAATGTATTTGGCTAAGGTGTATGTAAACTTCCGACTTCAACTGTATATAAAAGAAAGTCACTGAGCTCTTCCAACTGCAAGTGTTTGTCTATGGAGATTGCATGGCTGTGTGCTCAATTTTATACACCTGTCAACAACAGGTGTGGCTGAAATAGCCGAATCCACTCATTTGAATGGGTGTCCACAAACTTTTGTATATATAGTGTATCTCTCAGACAATAGGACAGACACTTTACAACAAACTTACTTTTGATTTTTGTGGGGGGACAATCTGTTGTTCTATATAGTGAATCTATTATTCAATGCGTTTGTATCGGCTAATATCAGTAAGGCAAAATATTATTTGTAATTTTTAAAAAATTGGGGGGGATACTTCAAAATCAAATAGAAAAATGATCCTTGACCTTCTTAAAACAATTCCATATAGCTGATTATAACCACAGATAAAGAGCGGAGGGGAGGGCGGAGGGGAGGGCGGAGGGGAGAGTGGAGGGGAGGGCGGAGAGGAGGGTGGGGAGATCAGTGAGGAGAACGGAGGGGAGGGTGGAGGGGAGAGTGGAGGGGAGGGCGGAGAGGAGGGTGGAGGGGAGGGCGGATGGGAGGGCAGAGGGGAGGGCGGAGGGGAGGGCGGAGGGGAGGGTGGAGGGGAGGGTGGAGGGGAGGGCGGAGAGGAGGGCGGAGAGGAGGGCGGAGAGGAGGGCGGGGAGATCAGTGAGGAGAGCGGAGGGGAGGGTGGAGGGGAGGGCGGAGAGGAGGGCGGAGAGATCAGTGAGGAGAGCGAAGGGGAGGGTGGAGGGGAGGGCGGAGGGGAGGGCGGGGAGATCAGTGAGGAGAGCGGAGGGGAGGGCGGAGGGGAGGGCGGAGAAGAGGGCGGGGAGATCAGTGAGGAGAGCGGAGGGGAGGGCGGAGGGGAGGGCGGAGGGGAGGGCGAAGGGGAGAGCGGAAGGGAGAGCGGAAGGGAGAGCGGAAGGGAGAGCGGAAGGGAGAGCGCAGGGGAGAGCGGAGGGGAGGGTGGAGGGGAGGGCGGAGGGGAGGGCGGAGAGGAGGGCGGGGAGATCAGTGAGGAGAGCGGAGGGGAGGGTGGAGGGGAGGGCGGAGGGGAGGGCGGGGAGATCAGTGAGGAGAGCGGAGGGGAGGGTGGAGGGGAGAGTGGAGGGGAGATCAGTGAGGAGAGCGGAGGGGAGGCGGAGGGGAGGGCGGAGGGGAGAGCAGAGGGGAGGGCGGGGAGATCTAGCAGACACACACAGCATGTATCTGTGATCAGCCCCCAGCTGAACAGGGCCAAAGGCTAATCAATGACAAATCTGCCAAGCAGAGATCGCTTATCAGTCCTTCAAGCGAATCACTTCACTATGCTGTCACACACACACACAAACGTACACACACACACCATGCATCGATTCTCACCACAACTAGGCTACTAATAAAGTGACTCTCTGTTGGAGAGAGTAGACAAGAGAGAGAGAGACGAGAGAGTAGACGAGAGAGAGATGAGAGAGACGAGAGAGAGATGAGAGAGACGAGAGAGATGAGAGAGACGAGAGAGAGAGATTAGAGAGACGAGAGAGAGAGATGAGAGAGTAGACAAGAGAGAGAGATGAGAGAGACGAGAGAGGCGTGAGAGAGATACGAGAGAGACGAGAAAGACGAGAGAGTAGACAAGAGAGAGAGACGAGAGAGAGAGAGACGAGAGAGAGAGACGAGAGAGACGAGAGAGTAGACAAGAGAGAGAGACGAGAGAGACGAGAGTAGACAAGAGAGAGAGACGAGAGAGACGAGAGAGTAGACAAGAGAGAGAGACGAGAAAGAGAGAGACGAGAGAGAGAGACGAGAGAGACCAGAGAGTAGACAAGAGAGAGAGATGAGAGAGAGAGAGAGGAGAGAGAGAGAGAGACGAGAGAGTAGACAAGAGAGAGAAACGAGAGAGAGAGACGAGAGAGAGAGAGAGAGGAGAGAGTAGACAAGAGAGAGACAAGAGAGAGAGAGATGAGAGAGAGACGAGAGAGAGACGAGAGAGAGAGACGAGAGGGTAGACAAGAGAGAGAGACGAGAGAGTAGACAAGAGAGAGAGATGAGAGAGAGAGAGAGAGACGAGAGAGAGAGAGAGGGGAGAGAGTAGACAAGAGAGAGAGACAAGAGAAAGAGAGATGAGAGAGAGAGACGAGAGAGAGACAAGAGAGAGAGACGAGAGAGAGAGAAAAGAGAGAGAGACGAGAGAGAGAGACGAGAGAGAGACAAGAGAGAGAGACAAGAGAGAGAGACGAGAGAGAGACGAGAGAGAGATGAGAGTGAGAGACAAGAGAGAGAGACTAGAGAGAGACGAGAGAGAGAGAGACGAGAGAGAGATGTTACTCTCCAGTGAAAATCTCACTTTTAAAATATAATATTCTGTACACACACATTCTACACACACACACCATGCATCGATTCTCACCACAACTAGGCTACTAATAAAGTGACTCTCTGTTGGAGAGAGTAGACAAGAGAGAGAGAGACGAGAGAGTAGACGAGAGAGAGACGAGAGAGAGATGAGAGAGACGAGAGAGAGATGAGAGAGACGAGAGAGATGAGAGAGACGAGAGAGAGAGATTAGAGAGACGAGAGAGAGAGATGAGAGAGTAGACAAGAGAGAGAGATGAGAGAGACGAGAGAGGCGTGAGAGAGATACGAGAGAGACGAGAAAGACGAGAGAGTAGACAAGAGAGAGAGACGAGAGAGAGAGAGACGAGAGAGAGAGACGAGAGAGACGAGAGAGTAGACAAGAGAGAGAGACGAGAGAGACGAGAGTAGACAAGAGAGAGAGACGAGAGAGTAGACAAGAGAGAGAGACGAGAGAGAGAGACGAGAGAGAGAGACGAGAGAGACCAGAGAGTAGACAAGAGAGAGAGATGAGAGAGAGAGAGAGGAGAGAGAGAGAGAGACGAGAGAGTAGACAAGAGAGAGAAACGAGAGAGAGACGAGAGAGAGAGAGAGAGGAGAGAGTAGACAAGAGAGAGACAAGAGAGAGAGAGATGAGAGAGAGACGAGAGAGAGACGAGAGAGAGAGACGAGAGGGTAGACAAGAGAGAGAGACGAGAGAGTAGACAAGAGAGAGAGATGAGAGAGAGAGAGAGACGAGAGAGAGAGAGAGGGGAGAGAGTAGACAAGAGAGAGAGACAAGAGAAAGAGAGATGAGAGAGAGAGACGAGAGAGAGACAAGAGAGAGAGACGAGAGAGAGAGAAAAGAGAGAGAGACGAGAGAGAGAGACGAGAGAGAGACAAGAGAGAGAGACAAGAGAGAGAGACGAGAGAGAGACGAGAGAGAGAGACAAGAGAGAGACGAGAGAGAGAGACAAGAGAGAGAGACGAGAGAGAGACGAGAGAGAGAGAAAAGAGAGAGAGACGAGAGAGAGACAAGAGAGAGAGACAAGAGAGAGAGACGAGAGAGAGACGAGAGAGAGATGAGAGTGAGAGACAAGAGAGAGAGACTAGAGAGAGACGAGAGAGAGAGAGACGAGAGAGAGATGTTACTCTCCAGTGAAAATCTCACTTATAAAATATAATATTCTGTTAACTCATATGCAAATAGTGTTGTTGACTCGTGCTATATTCGTATTTGTGGCCAAAGCATCAATTGGAGAAAAAACACTTTTCAAACAAACAGACCGCTTCAAAAATGCTTGCTATTTCCTCATAGAACATGATGTCATGTTGGCTCATTGGCTGAGCTGGCCAATCAGCAGTCTTCTTACATGAATGTTTTATGACCAGTGTACACCCACACTATTCTGTTGTTGTGGTACAACACCCACACCATTCTGTTGTTGGGGTACACCCACACTATTCTGTTGTTGGGGTACACCCACACCATCCTGTTGTTGGGGTACACCCACACCATCCTGTTGTTGGGGTACACCCACACTATTCTGTTGTTGGGGTACACCCACACCATTCTGTTGTTGGGGTACACCCACACCATCCTGTTGTTGGGGTACACCCACATTATTCTGTTGTTGGGGTACACCCACACCATTCTGTTGTTGGGGTACACCCACATCATTCTGTTGTTGGGGTACACCCACACTATTCTGTTGTTGGGGTACACCCACACTATTCTGTTGTTGGGGTACACCCACACTATTCTGTTGTTGGGGTACACCCACACTATTCTGTTGTTGGGGTACAACACCCACACTATTCTGTTGTTGGGGTACACCCACATCATTCTGTTGTTGGGGTACACCCACACCATTCTGTTGTTGGGGTACACCCACACCATTCTGTTGTTGGGGTACACCCACATTATTCTGTTGTTGGGGTACACCCACACCATCCTGTTGTTGGGGTACACCCACACTATTCTGTTGTTGGGGTACACCCACACCATCCTGTTGTTGGGGTACACCCACACCATTCTGTTGTTGGGGTACACCCACATTATTCTGTTGTTGGGGTACACCCACACCATCCTGTTGTTGGGGTACACCCACACTATTCTGTTGTTGGGGTACACCCACACCATCCTGTTGTTGGGGTACACCCACACCATCCTGTTGTTGGGGTACACCCACACCATCCTGTTGTTGGGGTACACCCACACCATCCTGTTGTTGGGGTACACCCACACCATCCTGTTGTTGGGGTACACCCACACCATTCTGTTGTTGGGGTACAACACCCACACTATTCTGTTGTTGGGGTACACCCACACTATTCTGTTGTTGGGGTACACCCACACCATCCTGTTGTTGGGGTACACCCACACCATCCTGTTGTTGGGGTACACCCACACCATCCTGTTGTTGGGGTACACGCACACCATCCTGTTGTTGGGGTACACCCACACCATCCTGTTGTTGGGGTACACCCACATTATTCTGTTGTTGGGGTACACCCACACCATTCTGTTGTTGGG
>NC_048576.1:1219182-1221682 GCF_013265735.2 Oncorhynchus mykiss | reverse complement strand
GAGAGAGAGAGAGAGAGAGAGGGAAAGTCAAAGCGGTCTTGACTGAGATGTGATTATTCTGTAGTATTTATCCTTTAGCAGTATCCTGTAGTATTTTCCTGTAGTATTTATCCTGTAGTATTTACCCTGTAGTATTTATCCTGTAGTATTTAACCTGTAGTATTTACCCTGTAGTATTTACCCAGTAGTATTTACCCTGTAGTATTTATCCCGTAGTATTTATCCTGTAGTATTTGCCCTGTAGTATTATCCTGTAGTATAATACTGTAGTATTTATCCTGTAGTATTTATCCTGTAGTATTTACCCCGTAGTATTTATCCTGTAGTATTTAACCTGTAGTATTTACCCTGTAGTATTTACCCAGTAGTATTTACCCTGTAGTATTTATCCCGTAGTATTTATCCTGTAGTATTTGCCCTGTAGTATTATCCTGTAGTATTATCCTGTAGTATTTATCCTGTAGTATTTATCCTGTAGTATTTATCCTGTAGTATTTATCCCATAGTATTTACCCTGTGGTATTATCCTGTAGTATTTATCCTGTAGTATTATCCTGTAGTATTTATCCCGCAGTATTTATCCTGTAGTATTTACCCTGTGGTATTATCCTGTAGTATTATCCTGTAGTATGTATCCTGTAGTATTATCCTGTAGTATTTATCCCGTAGTATTTATCCTGTAGTATTTGCCCTGTAGTATTATCCTGTAGTATTATCCTGTAGTATTATTCTGTAGTATTTATCCAGTAGTATTATCCTGTAGTATTTACCCTGTGGTATTATCCTGTAGTATTTATCCTGTAGTATTTACCCTGTAGTATTATCCTGTAGTATTTATCCTGTAGTATTCATCCTGTAGTATTTACCCTGTGGTATTATCCTGTAGTATTTACCCTGTGATATTATACTGTAGTATTTACCCTGTGGTATTATCCTGTAGTATTTATCCTGTAGTATTTATCCTGTAGTATTATCCTGTAGTATTTATCCTGTAGTATTCATCCTGTAGTATTTATCCTGTAGTATTTATCCTGTAGTATTTATCCCATAGTATTTACCCTGTGATATTATACTGTAGTTTTTACCCTGTAGTATTTATCCTGTAGTATTTATCCTGTAGTATTTATCCCATAGTATTTACCATGTGATATTATACTGTAGTATTTACCCTGTGGTATTATCCTGTAGTATTTATCCTGTAGTATTTATCCTGTAGTATTGTCCTGTAGTATTTATACCGTAGCATTTATCCTGTAGTATTTGCCCTGTAGTATTATCCTGTAGTATTATCCTGTAGTATTATCATGTAGTATTTATCCAGTAGTATTATCCTGTAGTATTTACCCTGTGGTATTATCCTGTAGTATTTATCCTGTAGTATTTACCCTGTAGTATTATTCTGTAGTATTTATCCTGTAGTATTCATCCTGTAGTATTTACCCTGTGGTATTATCCTGTAGTATTTACCCTGTGGTATTATCCTGTAGTATTTATCCTGTAGTATTCATCCTGTAGTATTTATCCTGTAGTATTTATCCTGTAGTATTTATCCCATAGTATTTACCCTGTGATATTATACTGTAGTATTTACCCTGTGGTATTATCCTGTAGTATTTATCCTGTAGTATTCATCCTGTAGTATTTACCCTGTGGTATTATCCTGTAGTATTCATCCTGTAGTATTTATCCTGTAGTATTTATCCTGTAGTATTTATCCCATAGTATTTACCCTGTGATATTATACTGTAGTATTTATCCCATAGTATTTATCCTGTAGTATTTATCCCATAGTATTTACCCTGTGATATTATACTGTAGTATTTATCGCATAGTATTTATCCTGTAGTATGTATCCTGTAGTATTATCCTGTAGTATTTATCCTGTAGTATTTACCCTGTAGTATTATCCTGTAGTATTTACCCTGTAGTATTATCCTGTAGTATTATCCTGTAGTATTTATCCTGTAGTATTTACCCTGTAGTATTATCCTGTAGTATTTATCCAGTAGTATTATCCTGTAGTATTTACCCTGTGGTATTATCCTGCAGTAGTTATCATGTGGTATTCATCCTGTAGTATTTACCCTGCAGTATTTATCCCGTAGTATTTATCCTGTAGTATTTATCCCGTAGTATTTATCCTGTAGTATTATCCCGTAGTATTTATCCTGTAGTATTTAGCCCGTAGTATTTATCCTGTAGTATTATCCCGTAGTATTTATCCTGTAGTATTATCCTGTAGTATTTATCCTGTAGTATTTACCCCGTAGTATTTATCCAGTAGTATTATCCCATAGTATTTATCCTGTAGTATTTATCCTGTAGTATTTATCCCGTAGTATTTATCCTGTAGTATTCTCTCCATTAGCCATTCCTGTCTTGATTAAACACCTTCCTCTGAACAGGGAATTCATGTCCATTACGAATCATTCATCAACTTATTTTTATTTCTTCAGCAGCAGACTATCAGGGGGGATAACACAGCCGACAGGTGGTACAC
>NC_048576.1:1209182-1214182 GCF_013265735.2 Oncorhynchus mykiss | reverse complement strand
GATAATGAGTGGGCTGGACATGCCGAGAGATGAGTTCGGACTGGTCTGCCATGTAGCACCTTTCTGTCTATAACATGAGCTGCTCAGTATGTGAAAGGTAATCCATTCTAACACAGATTTCTTGAAATATATCACGTAGTAGAACTGCATCAGTGTTGCTTTCCACTTTCTGGAGGACCGAGTTTTGAAATCAGTGGAATTAGAGTCTGATAGCTAAGGAGACGGAGAAAACACCTGTCTCTGGATGACATCTTCAAACTAAAGGCAACCGCAACAGAGAATAAGAAGCGTCCATCCCATGATGTGTACGGGTAAGATAGCTAGCTAGCTACATTTTCAGATATTACACATTTCTAATATTACATGTTTCAAGTCGTTTTCATTTCAAGTTAAAGTATACTGTTAGCTAGCTAGCTAACGTTAACTGGCTGACTCGCTAGCTAAAGTTACGTTACTTATTATTAGTATCTCAGAGCCATTTGCTTTGCTAGTTATAGCCTAATATTAGCTAGCTAACATTGAACCTGGTTGGTTAGCTACCTGCAGAGTCATGCATGGTAGTAAAATTATGAGTTGAGATTATAGTTAATTGTTTACCTAAAACTAGCTCGCTACTTGTCTTAACAAAAGACTCCACTATGCAAGTAACCATTTCAATATAATGTGTCATGATGTCACTATGACAACTGTTGATAGACGTAACTGGTAAATTCCCTCTGGTTATCTACTCCGATGTCAGAGCACTCTCGTCTGAGTGTGCCAGAGCGCAGAATAACTGACGAATTTACGAACGCTCAACACCCGTTGAATATGGCCGGTGTCAGTAAACATTGGCAAAAAAATAGTAATTAAATGGTTGCTAGCAGCACAGTTACAGTCACCAACGCTCTGGATAACATAAAAACAGCCTAACCAGCTCTGCTAGGGAGAGTAAAATGGTCAGAGGGCTTCAGTTGTTTCTGGAAGTAGCTAGCAAGCTGGCCAGTTAGCTTGGGTGCTTGACTGCCATTGGATCATTAGGACAGAACACTCAGATCAACCCTTAAAGAGATGGGTGGGGTTAAAGCTTAAGAGGGTGTGAACAATGCTGAATGGGTGTGGTCTAAGGCTTAAGAGGGTGTGAACAATGCTGAATGGGTGTGGTCTAAGGCTTAAGAGGGTGTGAACAATGCTGAATGGGTGTGGTCTAAAGCTTAAGAGGGTGTGAACAATGCTGAATGGGTGTGGTCTAAGGCTTAAGAGGGTGTGAACAATGCTGAATGGGTGTGGTCTAAGGCTTAAGAGGGTGTGAACAATGGTGAATGGGTGTGGTCTAAAGCTTAAGAGGGTGTGAACAATGCTGAATGGGTGTGGTCTAAGGCTTAAGAGGGTGTGAACAATGCTGAATGGGTGTGGTCTAAGGCTTAAGAGGGTGTGAACAATGTTGAATGGGTGTGGTCTAAGGCTTAAGAGGGTGTGAACAATGCTGAATGGGTGTGGTCTAAGGCTTAAGAGGGTGTGAACAATGCTGAATGGGTGTGGTCTAAGGCTTAAGAGGGTGTGAACAATGTTGAATGGGTGTGGTCTAAGGCTTAAGAGGGTGTGAACCATGCTGAATGGGTGTGGTCTAAGGCTTAAGAGGGTGTGAACAATGTTGAATGGGTGTGGCCTAAGGCTTAAGAGGGTGTGAACAATGTTGAATGGGTGTGGTCTAAGGCTTAAGAGGGTGTGAACAATGCTGAATGGGTGTGGTCTAAGGCTTAAGAGGGTGTGAACCATATGTAATCTATATGTCTATGTTTTGTAATCTATAGGTCTATGTTCTGTAATCTATATGTCTACGTTCTGTAAGATATAGGTGTACGTTCTGTATACTATAAATCTATGTTCTGTAAACTATAGGTCTATGTTCTGTAATCTATAGGTCTATGTTCTATAATCTATAGGTCTATGTTCTATAATCTATAGGTGTATGTTCTGTAAACTATAGGTCTATGTTATGTAATCTATATGTCTACGTTCTGTAAGATATAGGTGTACGTTCTGTATACTATAAATCTATGTTCTGTAAACTATAGGTCTACATTCTGGAATCTATAGGCCTGTGCCTCAGTATGTTAGCTGTAATGTACTCAAGCTATAAACTGTTATGTACTCAAGCTATAAACTGATATGTACTCAAGCTATAAACTGTTATGTACTCAAGCTATAAACTGATATGTACTCAAGCTATAAACTGTTATGTACTCAAGCTATAAACTGTTATGTACTCAAGCTATAAACTGTTATGTACTCAAGCTATAAACTGTTATGTACTCAAACTATACCCTGTTATGTACTCAAGCTATAAACTGTTATGTACTCAAGCTATAAACTGTTATGTACTCAAACTATAAACTGTTATGTACTCAAACTATACCCTGTTATGTACTCAAGCTATAAACTGTTATGTACTCAAGCTATAAGCTGTTATGTACTCAAGCTATAAACTGTTATGTACTCAAAGTATCCTGGTTCTAAAACGAAGGGAGATTAAGTTTTGTCTGGATGACAAACTTGTAACTGTATGAATCAAATAAGACATAAAATACATTTCTCCTCCAAGACAGACATCGTCACGCAGAGTAGAGACCCTGTCGAGCAGAGCACGAGAGCGGAGTTGAGCGTTTGGAAATCTGCTCCGCTGAACACCGCGCTCCACGCTCACAGGAAAATAAACTGCCACTACAAATTCGATCCATTTATTTAAAATCACAATTAAAAACCAAACGTCCATCCATGTGTGCGACGAGCTGGACCCGCCATTCGGCTTTAAAGTATTGGAAAAGTATTTGAATAAATATGCTCTACCTGTATGGACTCTACCTGCGCTGACTCTACCTGCGCTGACTTTACCTGCGCTGACTCTACCTGTATGGACTCTACCTGTGCTGACTCTACCTGTGCTGACTCTACCTGCGCTGACTTTACCTGCGCTGACTCTACCTGTATGGACTCTACCTGTGCTGACTCTACCTGCGCTGACTTTACCTGCGCTGACTCTACCTGTATGGACTCTACCTGTGCTGACTCTACCTGCGCTGACTCTACCTGCGCTGACTCTACCTGCGCTGACTCTACCTGTATGGACTCTACCTGTGCTGACTCTACCTGCGCTGACTCTACCTGCGCTGACTCTACCTGCGCTGACTCTACCTGCGCTGACTCTACCTGCGCTGACTCTACCTGCGCTGACCCTTCCTGTGCTGACTCTACCTGTGCTGACCCTTCCTGTGCTGACTCTACCTGCGCTGACTCTACCTGCGCTGACCCTTCCTGTGCTGACTCTACCTGCGCTGACTCTACCTGTACATATGGATTTGAGTGAAAAGTAATTGAATAAATATGAAAAGGTGACCGTAAGAAGCCCTCATCATTTCAAAAAGACTACATGTCATATTAAACAGCATATAAACACTCTAAATAGGTCAGGAGACAGACAGGGAGTCTAAGAAGGAAAATTAATTCTGTAGGCGATATTATTTCAGTTATTTCAAGGATATAGACTACAAAGAAATACATTGTGAAGCATTTGGCAACGCATTAGGCTGGAAGGGGACGTCAAGAGCTCAGCATTTAAACAACATTTAGTTGAATCAAATCGTTATTGTCTTTACATTGAGCATTTAGGCTGTGATTTACTTAGAATGAAATGCAAAAAGGAAAACGGACTTATTAGTGTCTTTGAATAGATTTTTTTTAACTTCAGTTTTAGAAACATGTGATTGGCCAGTTTGTGGCTTTAGGCGCATGTGTTGGTGCCTGGAGAGCCGATCAGCAGCAGAGAATCTCCTCTCCTCACTGGCAGAGACACTGGGGACGCTGAAGGCCAGCACCACCACCCTCTTCCTGGTCCCCCAGGACCACTACCACCACCCTCTTCCTGGTCCCCCAGGACCACTACCACCACCCTCTTCCTGGTCCCCCAGGACCACTACCACCACCCTCTTCCTGGTCCCCCAGGACCACTACCACCACCCTCTTCCTGGTCCCCCAGGACCACCACCACCCCCACCACCACCACCCTCTTCCTGGTCCCCCAGGACCACAACCACCACCCTCTTCCTGGTCCCCCAGGACCACGACCACCACCCTCTTCCTGGTCCCCCAGGACCACTACCACCACCCTCTTCCTGGTCCCCCAGGACAACTACCACCACCACCCTCTTCCTGGTCCCCCAGGACCACCACCACCACCCTCTTCCTGGTCCCCCAGGACCACCACCACCACCACCCTCTTCCTGGTCCCCCAGGACCACTACCACCACCCTCTTCCTGGTCCCCCAGGACCACCACGACCACCACCCTCTTCCTGGTCCCCCAGGACCACTACCACCACCACCCTCTTCCTGGTCCCCCAGGACCACTACCACCACCACCCTCTTCCTGGTCCCCCAGAACCACCACCATCCTCTTCCTGATACCCCAGGACCACTACCACCACCCTCTTCCTGGTTCCCCAGGGCCACTAACAGACCCATTAAACAGCCCCACAGCCAGCTCCTTGCCATGTGTTTCTTTCTCTCTCTCGAATACCACAACCCCCTTTTTCCCTGGTCCCCCAGGGCCACTAACAGACCCATTAAACAGCCCCAATCAAGACTGCTGCTGGAGCTTCTCCTGGTAAGTACAGCAGCCTGAGACACGTCTTAAAAGGGCCCATATCCCTTATATAGTGCACTACTTTTAACCAGTCCCATAGTTCACTATAAGGGTAATACCCAGCAAACAGGAGACGTCCTGGGGACATTCAGTGACGTTCCCAATAAAAAAAAACTTAAGCGTTTTGGCGCAACGTTATCCCACAGACTTTCTGAGGGGGGAGGGGGGGGGGATATTATTAATGTTTTAATGTTACTCCTGAGTCACTACGATCAATATAATAGTTTTTGTACAGTGTATATTTAACAGAACTAAGTGCAAGAATCAGGTGAAATCATAGGGACCAAGACACAATTTAATTTTTTGAACCTTTATTTAAC